>NC_085868.1:52976320-52981320 GCF_034702125.1 Engraulis encrasicolus | reverse complement strand
CCTTCACAGGTCAGGCAGAGGCTACAAGAAGATTGCCACTCAACTGCAGCTGCCCATATCCACTGTGAGAGGAATAATTAAGAAGTACAAAACAACTGGAACAGTGGTAAACAAGCCTGGACGAGGACCCAAGTTTATTTTGCCACCACGCACAGTGAGGAGGATGGTAAGAGAAATCAAAAGATCTCCAAAGCTCACTGTTACAGAATTACAACAAATGGTAGCATCCTGGGGTCACAAAATCTCCAAATCAACCATCAGGCGCTTTCTACACGCCAACAAGCTGTTTGGGAGGCATGCACAGAGAAAACCTTTCCTCACTCACAATCATAAACGCAAGCGTCTGGAGTTCGCCAAGCGGTATTGGGGCTTCAACTGGGACCGTGTGCTTTGGTCAGATGAGACCAAGATTGAGCTTTTTGGCAACAAACACTCTAAGTGGGTCTGGCGTACCACGAAAGATGCGCATGCTGAAAAGCACCTCATACCCACTGTGAAGTATGGGGGTGGGTCAGTGATGCTGTGGGGCTGTTTCGCTTCCAAAGGCCCTGGTAACCTTGTTAGGGTGCATGGCATCATGAATGCTTTGAAATACCAGGACATTTTAAATCAAAATCTGTTGCCCTCTGCCCGAAAGCTGAAGCTGGGTCGTCACTGGGTCTTTCAGCAAGACAATAACCCTAAACATATGGCCAAATCTACACAGAAATGGTTCACCAGACACAAAATCAAGCTCCTCCCATGGCCATCTCAGTCCCCTGACCTCAACCCCATTGAGAACCTGTGGGGTGAGCTGAAGAGGAGAGTACAGAGGAGAGGACCCAGGTCTCTGGATGATTTGGAGAGATTCTGCAAAGAGGAATGGCTGAAGATCCCTCTTTCTGCCTTTTCCCATCTTGTGAAACATTATAGGAGAAGATTAGGTGCTGTTTTGTTGGCAAAAGGGGGTTGTACAAAATATTAACACCAGGGGTGCTAATAATTGTGACACACATTATTTGATGTCAAATAATTATTTCTATATGTGGGATTTTTTCCCCACTGAATAAATGCACTTGTATTGAAGGTTGGATTTTTCTCTTTTTTCCATTAAGGTCCCATATTATTTAGAAAAAAAATAAAATATTTGGAAGCTAAAAAACACATCTCAACCAGGGGTGCCAATAATTATGGAGGGCACTGTACATACAGATAGCCCACTCCAGTTGCTCCGTGCCTGCAGCTCGCCTAGGGGTCGCTGTCGAAAGAGCACAGCCCTGAATGGAGCCTACACGCCTCCGTTGGCGCCCCTATAGTGCAGTACCACCCGGGGAAGTGGTGACTGTTTCCCATTACATTCTCTCCAAGAACAGGAGGACTGAGCCAATCAGAGACGGATTTCCACGAGAGCAGGAGGAGTGAGCCAATCAGAGACGCATTTCCACGAGAAACACGGAACACCCTCTCGTTTCTCCACAAGCCACCTTGCTAGCTTGCAAAAACGGCTTGAAACAAAGCAACCAGAACGTTTTTCAAAACAGGACCAACGGACACATTCAATAACAATGGGGAACAGCAATATTAATAAAATGACGTTGAGAGGCCATCTTTAAAAGTATAAACTATAACGTTTATTTTTTATTATTATTTCAACTATAAACATTTGAACTATAATTTGAACTATAAACATTTTAGCTCATAAGAGTCTGACATGAGGCCAAACCTAAAGCTGCGTCCAAACCTGGATGGTTGGAGCAAAGTCATTACATTCATTGGTCCATCACGAGGAAGACTCTTCACACTCGCCTTCACAGAAACAGAGAGCAGTGCACTGTAATTGAGATTTTTTGCACCTGCACTGCCCAACACAGCCCTTCTTACATTTGCAGGAGATGAGTTCATAACTGGCCTGACCTGCATCTGGTAGGCAAGTCCAGAAGGGTTCATAGTCCCCTTCAGATGTCTTTGACCAACCCCATTTGCACGGTGAAGGTAATTCTGGTGTTGACACTAGCACTTGACCCCACACGTAGCTTCCTTGATATACAGCTCTCTTCACATGCTCTTCCAGGGCAGCCTTGGTTGGAGGAATTGATTCTACATTGTGCCTCTGTGCAAATAACTTCCTCCTTGCCGTATCTATTTCTGTGCATGTGCTGGTTCGGTCATAGAGTAAGATGATAAACCTCTCAATTGTTGTCATTATCTCCTGTGACATGTCATTTGGGGCTGAAGATAATTTCAACAGGGCATGTGTAAGCTCAGGAAACACAGCCCATACAGCCCATGCAGTCTTTTTTCCATGGCCAACAAAGCTTGACACTGTATCACAACCAGTTAATGCATGGAACATTGGTAGTGCGCGTGCCTTCTCAGGCCCTAGTCCTGCTGCAATTTCATGGGCTGCTAAGTAGCGGAAATTCTTTCCAGTTCCGAAAGCCAACCAAAGCTCATCTAGTTTGCCTTGCTCATCTGCCTGTAGTATCTGAGCCACTGACACAGCTAGCACCACAACATCAGTATCAACTGTTTAAATCATAATTTTATGATGGCCATTTCTTGCTGCATGGGCGACGTGTAATAGCATGCGACTATCAGCTTCCTCATGTGTACAAGGAGCAATCGAAGACCTATCTGAGAGTGGTGGCTTGCTAAGTACTTCCATGTCACTAGTGATTACAAGCTGTTTATCCTCCTGCACAAGTGATCTGAGCAGAGCATTTGATAGAAAGGCAAACAACTCAGTCTTATTGCTATCAACTCTAAGGAAGTTTTACCAGTTGCTGGGGATGGTTGCATCACCCACCACACGTCTCTGAATCCCAGTCCCACGCTTTGATCTTGTTGCAGCTTTCAGAGACTCATAGAGGTAGCGGTCCCACACCAGATCAAGTCTCGACACACATTCAAGTTTTCTGGTCAGATATGGAATGAATATTACACAAGCATAGTCATCAAAAGGTTTTTACTGCACTTGGTTTCAGCATCTGGATGATTGCTGCCCCATCTACAATGCTACAGGTAACCTTTGGACTGTCAGAGTATGCACTGTGAACTTGCTCCAGGCATGGAAGCAGATCGCTCTTCTGTCCACAGACAGTGCTGGTGGACATGATTGGTTCTCGTGTCGAAAGAACTCATCTAGGTTTCCATCTCTGGTCTGGCAAGCAATGTATAGTCTTGAAAAGAGCACCATGTCCTGTTTGACAGAGGCCCGTTTCTGTTTTTGTTTTGATATACTCCGCACAGTTGACGCACCAAATACCTTTATCGTATTTCTTGGTATGGTGTCATCCACTGGCTTCGTTCTATCAATAAGGCACTCTCTAGTGAAAGCTTCAAATTGGAGCTCTCCTATCTGCTTCACCTTTCTGACTGTCTCAGCAGCCGAAGGTCCAGCAAGTTCCTTTGAGTGGAGAACAATCAGGTCCTTGCTTTCCTCTTCAAATGGATTTCCAAAATGTTCCATTGCACCGACCAAAGAGCGTACATCTTTGATAAATGCAACCTGAACACTTGTTGTTTGGTCATGGTGACGTGTGTTATCTGATTTCTTGGAACCAATCTCAAACTCCTGTATGCATCGGGCAACTTCAGGTCCTGCTACCATCCATCGCAATAAAGCAGATGAGTTGTCTGTAAGGCCGACCGCACCACCATCTCCCTTGATGCAAGCATTCATCTGCTCATGGGCCTGGTCAATGGCCATGGAGGAGGAAAACACTTTTTTAGTCTTCTGGACAGTGAAATGGCCTACCCTGAACGCTTGAGCTATGCTTGGGTGTGTCCTTGGTACACCATCCGGGTAACTATATGAAAGTCATACAAAGCCCTGTTACCCTTGGCTCGGCTCTCCCGCGCTGGCACATCCTGTCCATTCAGGTGCGGCTATCTAACTACATCTAATGTAAACTACATGGATGTGGGGCTAACATTAGATAGCATTTAGGAAACTAAACTACACTAGCACTAAACCATCACCACAACCAGCACATGACAGAAACTATGGCATTATTAGGCGGAGTGTATTTAGCTGGCACTGAACCCCATGCCGACTTTCACGGCAGTGGTGTTGCCAGTGTGCCCTGGCTGTGCTTAAACATCCACTGTATTACATGTCCATTCATCAAATGGTTCAGTTGTTGCTGATATAGGAATTGTTATGTTCATTAGATCACATGTTCACAAAATGGATAATAACTCTTGAAAGAAACAGTGATACTATCAGTGTTGCCGATTTAGCGACTTTTTGCCGTCTATTGCCATCTTGAAAATGGCGGCCATCTTGAATATTCATGACAACTTTTAAATTATCCATAAGGCATTTACCAAGTACTATGAATGCTAAATATGTCTAAAATGTCATATTATATCCATTACTCATCAGAAAACCGTTTTTGCTGGTGGCCATTTCGAAAAATGGCTGACATGGGCACCAGGTTGAAAATTCATGATGGCTCCATATCTAAATCTTTTTGAAATGCCTTTGGCGACATGTGTACCAAATTTCATGCTTGTATCACAAACTGAACGATTGTTTTGCTTAGCTGCTGCACTAATAAACATATATTTATATAAATGCTTTTTATTTTGCTTTTAGTCATGATTCCTGGAATAAAGCCTAAGGCTCAGTGACAGTTCTCTTCTTGCCTCAACACCGGCCGGCTGTGTGTTCACGTGTCTCAATTGTCCAAGTGCGAAGAGGGGAGTGACCCCTGTGTAATTCCTTCACTGCATTCTCTGTTATACAGGCATAGGCCTACATTGTCCGTAGCCTCTTTCTGCAGATGGGGTCACCGGCGGGCCTATTTACTATTTGCTGAAAATACTCAACTACATCATAACAACATTGCTACGACAGTGCTGAGAGCCTTAAGTAACAGATTAAGACAAAGCCACTACATTTTTTGTGACAGTAAGGTTATAACATAGGCTCTGCGCTAAGGGGTTAACTATCATATGTTATAGTGGCATGTATTGTTCCCCTGCAGGTAGGCAGACAAAGAGGCCATAGACATAAT
>NC_085868.1:52948820-52956320 GCF_034702125.1 Engraulis encrasicolus | reverse complement strand
TGTGCGTGTGTGTGTGTGTGTGTGTTTGTGTGTGTGTGTGTGTGTGTGTGTGTGTGTGTGTGTGTGTGTGTGTGTGTGTGTGTGTGTGTGTGTGTGTGTGTGTGTGTGTGTATGTGTTTGTGTACCGTAACATCCTGGCAGCTGTTTGTGAGTGTGTGTGTGTTTGTCTGTGTCTGTGTGTGTGTGTGTGTGTGTGTGTGTATGTGTGTGTGTGTGTGTGTGTGTGTGTGTGTGTGTGTGTGTGTGTGTGTGTGTGTGTGTGTGTGTGTGTGTGTGTGTGTGTGTGTGCGCGCGTGTCTGTCGTGAGCGGACATCATTGATCTCAGGTTGCTGATCGATGTCCTGGTTATTTTTATCAGCCGGCCGCCGGACAATGTCTGCCATACAGACCGGCTAGAACCAGCTACACACACACACACACACACACACACACACACACACACACACACACACACACACACACACACACACACACACACACACACACACACACACACACACACACACACACACACACACACACACACACAAAGAAGACACACACACACACACAAACTAGAACATGCACACACACGCAAGCACACACATCCACACAGAATACACACACACACACAGGTCTGCATGTGTACTGAGTGTCAAGTCATCTTCACAGACACTCGCCTAGTTACATCACGTACGTCACGTTGTTTTGTTTTTCTGTTTGTCTGTCAGCAGGATAACTCAAAAAGTTAAGATGACATTTTTGTGGAGTTGTTGGAAATGTCAAAGGAACAACTGATTACATTTTGACTGTGATTCAGATCCAGGAAGATTCTTCACCATTTCGACCTTCCAGTCCCTAACTCCTCAAAAACAAGGCAGAAAGAAAGGCTTACGCTGTGTAGTGATGAGAACATTTCTAATTCAGACTACCAGTTTGAGTGAGCAGAGCAAAGCTTTGAGAGGCTCAGAAGTCATTCTTAATTAATCTGGCCTGACACAGCACAGCATAGTAGGGTTGAGCTTCCTACTAGCAGCAAGAGAGATTTTTGTGTTGATGTGTGGGGTCCAAATAGAACGGGGGTCCCGCCAGGCAGTGTAAGGCTATAATAACTTATTACACAGTAACTGCATACTGTGGTTCACTATATATAACAGATATCTTGAAGTTGCACTGTGTAGTGACAGGGTGAACATTTCTAATTCAGACTACCAGTTGGAGTGAGCAGTGAGCAGATGAAAGCATTCAGAGGCTCAGAAGTCATTCTTAATTAATCTGCCCTGACACAGCAGAGTAGAGTTGGGCTTCCTACTAGCAGTGTGTGTTGGGCAGGGCTGTTTCAAGGTATCTTGGGTAGTCCTACGTAAGGCTGGGTTCAAAAGATCGAATCGCGATCCAATATCGATTCACGTCCGAAAAGTGTGATTTCGATTCACAATTTTGTGGATTGATCTTTTGCAGATTACTATAGGCGCTATGTGTTTATGTGTGGGGTCCTAACAGAACTGGGTTCCCACCAAATCATCCAAAACTTTCAAAACTTTCACTCATTAACTGCATACTGTGGTCCACTGTATAGAGCACATAACTTATTGGAGCTGCGCTGTGTAGTGACGAGGTGATCGCTGTGTAGTGACGAGGTGATCGCTGTGTAGTGACGTGGTGATCGCTGTGTAGTGACGTGGTGATCGCTGTGTAGTGACGTGGTGATCGCTGTGTAGTGACGTGGTGATCGCTGTGTAGTGACGAGGTGATCGCTGTGTAGTGACGTGGTGATCGCTGTGTAGTGACGTGGTGATCATTTCTAATGCAGACCAGTTTGAGTGAGCAGGAGTAGAGAAGAGCACTGAAAGCCCCAGAAGTCATACTTAATTAATCTGCCCTGACACAGCACAGTAGAGTTGTGCTTCCTACTAGCTGTGAGTGTTGGACAGTGCTGTTTCAAGGTATATGGGGGCCCTAGGCAAAGAGTGACTATGGGGGCTTATTCTCCCTATTCTCTTCAAGCTATTGGGCTTGCGGTTACTGAGTGTATCATCTGGTGTATACAGTAAGCACTGTAGCCCATAGCCAATCGTGTCAGTTGTATTCAAACAAACTGCTATGCGTCATCATCTTTCCACGCCTCCCTGCTCTCTGATTTCCCCCCAAGATCTGATTGCCTCACTGAGGGATAGAATACATGCTGTCCTTCAGATCAGAACGGTTATGCAAACCAGCACAGGATTTCCCAGGCTTTTGAGAAGGCCCTCACAAGACACATTTTCTTCTGCTAATACTGTAGATCACTAGACTACGTACATAACGTCTTGAAGTTGCCCTGTGTAGTGACGTAATGAACATTTCTAATTCATATCACCAGTGCGAGCAGGAGCAGAAAGCAGTCAGAGGCTCAGAAGTCATTCTTAATTAATCTGCCCTGACACAGCAGAGCTGGGGTGCATTTCTAGAAGGAGAAGGTGCTAACTATGTTAGCTACTTTGTTGGTTGCAATGCAATTTCCCATTGGCAACTACCCAAGTTGCTAACTGCTAACAACTACGCTTTAAAGAAATGCACCCCAGAGTTGAGGCCCTACTAGCAGTGAGTCTTGAAGTTGCACTGTGTAGTGACTGGGTGAACATTTCTAATTCATATTACCAGTTTGAGTGAGCAGCAGAGGAAAGCACTGAGAGGCTCAGAAGTCATTCTTAATTAATCTGCCCTGACACAGCACAGCACAGCAGAGCTGAGTTGTGGCACCTGCTAGCAGTGTGTTGGGCAGGGCCATTTCAATGTATGTGGGGGCCCTAGGTAAAAAGGGGCTTGGGGAGGGAAGGTTCAACTCAAGGGAGATTATGATAGACTAGTAGTATAATTGTAAAGGTCACTATATAGAACACATAGCCTATTGAAGTTGCCCTGTGTAGTGATGGGGTGGACATTTCGAATTCAGACTACCAGTTTCAGTGAGAAGCATTATGCCTTGTCCAGACCAAGAGCGAACTACGCTGCCTGGTAGTGTGGGTAGCAGAAGAAGTTTTGCCTTGTATTCTCTATATTTGCTCCAGACACAGCATTGACACATTTGATTCAGCTAATCACGTAACAGCTCTGACTTGACAGGCTGGGACATTCGGAGATGCTTCGCTCCTGGCAAATTCGCTTTGGTAGCGCTGGTCGTGTGCCCTCCATAGAGAAGTAATGACTTCCGTCGCTTCATTCGCTCCGTTCGCTCCTGGTCTGTACACGGCATTAAGAGGCACAGAGGTCATTCTGAATTAATCTGCCCTGCAGAGGGCTTCCTAGCAGTGTGTTGGGAAGGGGCGTTTCAAGGTGTCTGGGGGCCCTAGGCAAAGAGGTACTTGGGCCCACCTTATTCTCTTCAAACTATTGGGAGAAGCAGAGTTTCCCACAGAACATTACATTATTAATTTACATTTCACTTAGCTGACGCTTTTATCCAAAATGCTTTACAGTTAGCAGTATGCACAGGGTATTTTGCAGTATGCAAAAGGGATTCTGATCGGCTTGCAGTGTGATTGCAATTTTGGTTCAGTGAGTGAAAGGTCGGGAGGTTTTGCTTCACTCATAAAGTCATTGTTAGTAGTTGTCATTTGAATGCAAGTACTGTATGTAACCAGTCATTACCACCGGGCCCAATTTCATATGGGGGGCCCTGTGCAATTGCCTAGTTTGCCTGCCTGGTTGTGACAGGCCTGTGTGTGGGAGACTCAGTTGCCTTCTCACTTAGTGTCTTCATTAGAGACGGAGAAATGCAAATGCAGTACGAAGGGAAAGCCTTCTTCTCCTTATGCCCTAAAGCATTAGAGAAACCACATGCTCCACTTGTCAAGATATCAGAACGCATTAGAGGAACGCAGGGCTGGACTGGGGCGTAAAAGACACCCAGGCATTTTTGGCTTAAACTGCTACTCACATAGCCTACTTACACAGTGCAACCCATTTTCGTACTATATTCTGCTTGACTCAGTCAGTCCACTGTCTTTATTGCAGATGGACCAAGGCCCCCCATGACCATTGAGCCAGTCCATAAGAAAATGCAAAGAAGCAAACCCAAATCAACTGGGAAAATGCCCTGTATTCCAGATTACCAGTCCAGCCCCACTGGGAAATACCCTGTATGCAGGATTACCAGTCCAGCCCCACTGGGAAATGTCCTGAATGCCAGATTACCAGTCCAGGCCTGGAGAACTGCATGCAACAGCAGTGGAACTTGCTTTCCTTCTCAAGAAATACTGAAGTATTCATGAATCCTACTCTAGTGTTTGTCTCAGGGAATAAACATAAAAAAATCATTAACACTTTAGTGCAGAGCAGTATATACTTATTGTCACCACAATGGTAATGAGCATCTCACTCATCGTAACACTGTGACCCCATAATGCACGCTGTTCCACCAGTGGAACACTGTAATAGTCATTGAATTGTTAAATCTAACACTGTGCGGTCCGGTTCTCGATTCTGATTGGCTGATAGCCGTGTTCAATCTAGCGGCAAACTACACCTTCCACCTGAAGATTCTATGCGCGTTTAACTTAGACCCAGCGCTTCTACGCCGGTAATGAGAGTATGTTGCCGTTGGGGTAGGGCAGGGATGTCAAACTCAGGCCCGGGGGCCAAATTTGGTCCGCGGAGCCGTTTTATTTGGCCCCGAGATCATTTAAAATGTGTATTACTGTTGGCCCACACACACTGTAGATTTGAACATGAAAATGTGTATATCACAGGAATATGAGTGGGCCCAGGCCATTTAAACTGCTCACATTCAAATGCAACAAAATATGTGCAGGCACATTTTAACTATGATGGGAATCTGTTTAAACATGATGAGCAATTTCAGTCCATTTTTGTAAAAATAAAATATTGACTTTGGCCCGTGATTATGTTCCAGATTTTGATTTTGCCCCTTGGCCAATTTAAGTTTGACACCGCTGCTCTAGACAGTCCAGAGACAGTCTGGTAGGGAGTCTGCAAGAAGAGCTCATCTTTGCACCCATCTGTGGTTGGGCTATCAGTGTGAGACCCAGCACGACACTATTATGAGATAGCACAAGACCTTTAGTAATGCTCTACGACTAATTTGTAACAGGGCCCGAGTCTTACTGTGTTCAGGTTTTTCAGCAAATAATGAATGCCATCACTGGTGATCCCATCTGTATGAGGGGACTACTAAAATATGCTCTACAGCTCAGGAAAACCATAATAGGAAGCCTATACTTTTCAACAGAGGAGTCAAATGTAAAAGTAACTGATGTTAATAACCTGTACTTGTCTCAGATCAGCTTGCTCTGCGCTGGTGGGATGAAGTTTGTGGTGCGTCCTTGCTAGGTGTTTTCAACAAGACAGCCTATCTACCTCATTAGGTACAATGGAGTAAATGGTGTAACAGCTATGTAATGTAACATCATGTTATAGTGCTGTATTGATACCATGAATGTACTTTTAAAAGTACATTTTCACTTTTTTTGTGATCAACATTTTTTCATTTTATTGAGAAGATTTGACAGTACAAACAGAGGTCAGCTTTCTGCTGACATACAAGTGACACAGTGTGCCGATGGTCACACCATATAAAAAATAAAGTAAAGGCATTCCCCAAGAAACAAAACAAAAAACAAAACAAAAGTACTTTTTTACTTTTATTTTTCTCCTGTGGTCTCTAAGGTTTAAAAGTGTGCCTCATGCGGATTAATGTAGACTCCATTCTGCATTCATTTCCATTCATTTCACTCAATATGAGCCTTCTCAAGAGCAATGCGAAAGCAACATCCTTTTCTACTTCTCAAGATATCCAAAAGCACTTATGGAACTTGTTATTATGAAACCACTATAAAGAGAATGAATAATATTCAGAGATGTTTAAAATAGCATTCATGTAAATGGATGTAGTATTCCCTGGAGTGTTTGAGTGTGACTCACTGCTGGTTGAAACGGATCAAAGCCAACAGTCCAACACTCTAACTAGAGAATGTAAAACATTATTAATTTTGAAATGAATGACAAAGATTCTATTAAAGGGACACTGTGTGAGATTTTTTGTTGTTTATTTCCAGAATTCATGCTGCCCATTCACTAATGTTACCTTTTTCATGAATACTTATCACCACCATCAAATTCTAAGTATTCATTATGACTGGAAAAATTGCACTTTTCATACATGAAAAGAGGGATCTTCTCCATGGTCCGCCATTTTGAATTTCCAAAAATAGCCATTTTTAGCTCCAAAAAATGACTTTGCTTGGACCATACTAGAAAATATTTGTTTATTACTTAGTAAACTTTCATGAAAAGATCAAATTTGGCAATATGCAACCCAGTTTCAAAGAGCAGCATAGTTGCAGTACCTTGTTTGACCATTTCCTGCACAGTGTCCCTTTAAGTTCCGAATAGACTGTCTCTGTGAATACATCCTGAAGCTACAGCTCTATATTCTTGGGACCCGGTCTTAAAAGTGCTCCGATGACTTATGTCTTGGTGATCATATCACATTACATTACATTACATTACACTTATCTAACACTTCTATCCAAAGCAAAGCAACTTACAGGGACAGTATATGGAGCAGTGTGGGGTTAGGTGCCTTGGCCATGGACTTAGAGAGGGAATGAATGGTTGGGATTTGAACATTCAAGCCTCTGATCTAAAGCCAATCTAATTAACCATGAGGCTGTGGATATCTTATTGGTGCTGGACTTTCTAGTGAGAGGTCCACACTTGACATTCTTTTATTTTGTTGGTTTAACTCCATGGTAGAATGAGGTTTTGACCATTGAGGTCAGAATGTCGTTTTGACCACTGAGGTCTTCGGAATAACATTTTGACTTGTTAAAAAAAGACCTGAGTGGTAGCAATGCTATTCTGGCATGGAGTGACAAAAAGGATTTCAAGTGTGCAGATGTCAAGGATTTTGAGTGTGCTGACTCCTCTCTGAGAAAACTGAAGTGTTTCTGCTACCATGTTATTCTACTTTGAAATATAGAAAAAGAAAGAAAAGGATTTCAAATGTGGCGACATCTCACTGAGAAAAACTGAATTAGATTTTGTCCTGCACCTTGACCAAGTATGTGCACAATATTCCTCCTTAACTAACTGTCCTTGCTCAACTAACTGTCCAAGGATTTCAAGTGTGTGGTTATAAAGGATTTTCAAGGAGTGTGTAGACTCCTCACAGAAAAAACTTAATTAGCGTTTCTGCTACTGAGGTCTTACGATGTTATTCTGCTTTGGAATTTTAAAAAAAGAAGATAAGGATTTCAAATGTGCGGACCTCTCACTGAGAAAAATTTAATTAACCTTAGTCCTGCACCTTGACCAAGTATGTGCACAATCTACCTCCTCAACTAACTGTCCTTGCTAGTGTCATGATGATGATTCTTTGTTAAAAACACACTTGTGAGCTTGTCTTACAAGAGGTTGGAGGAAAAAACACACACAACTCCTACGCAAAAAAAGGTAGTGTGTGTGTGTGTGTGTGTGTGTGTGTGTGTGTGTGTGTGTGTGTGTGTGTGTGTGTGTGT
>NC_085868.1:52938820-52941320 GCF_034702125.1 Engraulis encrasicolus | reverse complement strand
TCTTTACTGAAAAGCATGGATGAATCATCCATTAGCGCCAGTGGCATAGGGCCAGTGAGGGGGCTCACTTCAAGTGTCTTTAAGTTCCCAGCTGGTCGGGCCTCTACAACTTGTTAACTCATTTTTATTCCTCAAGTGACTGTTTTAGTTTAAAGAAACTCCTGCACACTGACCATTTCGCTGTTCTTTCTTTAATAAACGACGTTTCGGTACTAGACCTTCATCAGGCAATTGCTGAGTGACCCATGGTGCCATAGGCGGTGCTACAGCAAGACTCTTGGGGAAGCTAAAAAAAAAAAAGGGGGGGGGGGGCAAACGTCATCGGAGAAACTGTGGTGGAGGGTAGGAGGGTCCGGGGGCACTGTATTAATAGCCACGCGAGGCCCTAATCGCGACTTTTGAAATATTATGTGCATGACATTATATGATGTTGAAACAAAATGATAAACAAATAAAACGGAACATTTCCATGCGCAACTATGGGTCTTCATGCTCGTGCGCCAATGGAACTCTCAAACGCGACAGGCACACACACGCACACACACACACTGGAGGCAGGAGAGGAAGACGGCTATTTGCCAGACCATGGACTATTATCTCCCAAAAATGTCTCGAGCAATCAAATCATACACCCGACTGTCCACACCTTTGTTTCTATTGACATTTTCATGCGCTAGGTCACTCTACCTATCAAAACTCGCAATCAAACTCGCAAAACTAATGACGAGGCAAAATGCACACACACGGGGGGAAGACAGGCGAGCAAATAAGCCAGCTGATTGACCATACCATGCCCAAAAACATCATATGGGGCTCTCATATCCAACAGGCTGTCTTCAGATGTCAGTTTTGCAGCCCAAATAATACAAATACCCTGTAATATTGAAGTTCTACTTGAAGTAGCTTGTAATGTAGTTTGCTACATTTTCAGGATGGTTGTAACTAGCTTAATAATTCTATTGGATGTAGCTTGTCTAGTGGAGCTAAATGTTAGCTTAAAGGAAAACGTCGGAAATGTGCAATGTTCCTATTTTTGAAGACATATGTCCCCAAAAATCGATTTCTCATCTTTTTTACATTTTTAACCCGTAGCCTTGCGCTCCCAGATTTTTTTTTATTACTAGCCATGGGCGCAGCCATTTTCAGCAGAATATTACGTCAGAAAGAAAATTGTATTTGTGCAGCGGATCATTCTACTTGGTTCTAGAACAGTGGCGGAAGGCTAGGGAATGATTTGGGTGAAGACGCAGCGCTGTCACAACGCGCTAGCACCAAGGACAGCGGTCATCCATTTGTTCACAGCAAAACCCAAATGAGAGGGCAACGAAACAGTCCAACATAATTTATCCTCTGATATGAATCCTAATATCAACTTTATAATAAATTGCAGCCCATTGCTGGTTTGTAGGCCTATGCTATGAATGTTGTGACTTTCCCCCCCTAAGCACGCTGGTAGGCCTCGTTGTCACGGCAGTAAGCAGTCAAATATTTAGCGACACAACGGGATGAATCGGACGGCAGTCCGAATAAAGCAGTCGTGACAATTCTGGAGTTATGTTTGTGAAACATAGCCCTACACTATGTCCAACAATTTGGGCCGTCTGTCAAGTCTGCTGGCTAACCAGCAACATCTCAACACACTAGCCTACATTACACGATTTGCAGCAGTCTACCAACCTGCGTTTCCTTGTGCTTATCCTGTCGCTAAAAAGGGGGGTTAAACTGTATTTCGTAGGCTAATGAAAATATACGGTATCTTTCTAACCAAGATCTTGGCGATTTACAATGCCATTCAGAGATGGGATAGCATCACCATCCCTGTTTTATGGCCCATGTTTTTAAATTGTTTTCTATCTTCCTGACAGCCATCTCATTCAGTTTTAAAACTATATGCAAAGTGCAACTATTTTTTACTCGTCTGTATGCTCGAACGTAGGCACAATTTACGCTCACGTTGGAAATTATGACCAGCTGGTGCAACCCACTGCAGAAGTCTGGGTACTCATACAGTCTGAAAATATGGACGTTGTGGCGCATCATTTACAGATGCTGCGTTGTCCAACGAAGCGAAAACTACCCCCCTTCATTCTCACTGAAATGAAGTTGATAAGCAACAAAACAATGTGCAGTCTTTTAGACGCACACGAAAAGCTCATGACAAGCACAAGGCACCAGGCATCTGTTACCAATTTATTTACCGCAACCTCTGGTCCCACGAGCGGATCCAAGACTGTTTCCAAAAGTACACAAATTATAACAACTAAGCTTACACAAAAACGTGCCGTGTCGGCAAGCTTCAACGGAGAGGTTTTGGGAAGAAATGAACTCTTTCACGAGGGTTGTTATTAGGGAAAAGAACAACTTTCAGTTACCATAATAAATATGCTCGCCAGTGGTTTACGCCGATCCCATCCTCTAGCAACTACTAGAGCATAATTAGGCTAGTCTATGAATTATGGCATAGCCTAGGTTAGCCAACTCGGGAGGTATGATGCTTTGT
>NC_085868.1:52912309-52917309 GCF_034702125.1 Engraulis encrasicolus | reverse complement strand
ATGACTAATCCCTAATGGCCTGTGTGTACGTGTGTGTGAGACGAGAGAGAGCTGATGCACTATTGTATATGCCTCTTCCTTGAAAAAAATGTTGCGATCCCTCAGGGTTTTTTATGTCAGTTTCGTCCACTTCTAATGCTATTAGCCATTCCCGTAATATGGCTGGTTTAGACATTGACAGTCGGTGAAAACTGTCTGGGTTCCAGCTTTTCATTTTACAGCCGCAGCCGGGATAAGAACACATGCGGACCATGTTTACCTAGCCACCTGATGGAGTAGCCTGCATCCGGGTCAGACTAGAGAGTTGTAACAGTGAGACACCTCTGAAAACACTGGCCAGTGAAAGACTGTGTGGTCCGATGATCTTCTCTGTGCCTCGCTTTGATTGACCAGACCTTTGTGATGAAGTGTGTAGCGTTTTTGAGGTTGTTTATAGCAGGGAAACATCAGAAAATAATATTTACAAATCGGCCCCGCCGTGATGCATTGGCTGCGTTATTCGCCAAAAACCTCAAAATAAGCTAACTCCATACCGGCGCTGCATTTCTCGGAATGGCTCATCATTAGATACATTTTGGGGCATGGGAAATCGATGGTGAAACTTTCATTTTATGCCGGAGCTATCCTTTAATGACTTTACATGGGGACTAAAACAGCTTTAAAGGTTTTGACTTGGCCTAATTATAATGTTCACTATCAGAATTTTGGTCACAACCTCAACACAAACTAAATTCCGCGCACCCCCTGAAATCTCTGGCGCACCTCCAGGGGGTGCCCGCACCCCAGGTTAAGAACCACTGCTCTATATCTCTTCCTCTATCCCAATGTGACTCATGTTCGCATACATTTTTTTATGATCAACTTTTTTCCCACGTACCCCCTGCAGTGCGTTCGGATTTTGACACATGTACCCTTTTGACACATGTACCCCTGCTTGGAAAACAGGTGTCCTTAGTTTGGTTACATGTACCCCTGCTTGGAAAACACTGCTGAGCTGTCATCGGTGCACAGGTGTCCTTAGTTTGGTTACTTGTTACAAACGGGTAACATAAGGGGACAGACGCATGGACGAAAGCTCAAAAAGGGTTTAATATCAAAATGTCTAGGGGTTAACAAAGGGCAAAAAGGAGCACGAAAGCTCAATGTCCAAACCAAAATGAAAGTGCCATAGGCACAGTCCAAGAGATTCACAAAGGCATAAACCAAAAACAGAACGGCAGCAGAGCGTCAGGACACAGGTCAGGAGGGGAAGCCGGTGGGGAAGCGTCTGTGGCTGCAGGTCCACAGGTGTGCCAATCAGCCTGAATCAAGCTAGCCCGCTGATTACATAGACAAGACATGAGGGGGAGCCAAACTGCATAATGGTGGGAAGACAGACAATACATGGCACATGTAACACTTTAGATAGGAAACCAGGGTTCATCTTGGTGGTTGCGACCCCATGACTACTGCATGCAGTACTGGTGTAACTTTGCACATAAAGTGCTCTGGAGAGCCGTGCTTCAGTAATTACCATCTAATCTACACAAGAAGACCATCTAATGGTGTAACCCTGCTTTGGTGATTTGGTGACAGTGTTCATTGGAGACACCAGGTGGCTTGGATACAGCAAGCCCATGTTTACTGCATGCAACCCTGGACTAACAAGGCCATTGGTGTAGGCTTGCACTTACATATGGAGCTCTGGAGAGCCCTGCCTTAGTAATGCACTACTATGCAGTACTGTACTACCATCTAATTGGGGAAACTCACCCTTGCTTTGGTAATGTTACATACATACGTGTGCCCTGCCTTAGTAATGCACTGTTATGCAGTATTACCATCTATTTGGGGTAACCTACACCAATGCAGTCAGGGGTAAGCGGTAATGGTGTCAGAGTTGTAGACCAAACATTGCCGGTTCGACTCCTGCTGGGAGTAATTAACCAGTGCTCTCCCCCATCCTCCTCCATGACCGAGGTACCCTGAAAATGATACTGTGCCGCCGCACTGCTCCCTTGTAGTGCAGTTTGGGGCTGCCCCCATGCACTGGTGAGGCATAAATGCAATTTCATTGTGACAGGTCACTCAAGACAATTCTTTGACAGGAGGCCCATACCATATCAGCTGTTTCATGCGTGCGTGTGTGCTTGTGTGCATATGTGCGTGCGTATTTAGGTGCATACATATGTATGTCTGGTCTTGCATGCGTGTGTGTGTGTGCATGTGTGGGAAGGTACGTGCATATGTACACAAGCACGAGTGTGTGTGTGTGAATGTGTGTGTGTGCGCGTGTGTGTGTGTGTCTGTCTGTGTGTGTGTGTGTGTGTGCGCATGTGTGTGTGTGTCTGTCTGTGTGTGTGTGTGCATGCACGCGTGCGTGCCCGCCTGTGTGTGTGTGTGTGTGTGTGTGTGTGTGTGTGTGTGTGTGTGTGTGTGTGTGTGTGTGTGTGTGCGTGTCTGTGTGTTGTGTTTGCTAGCAGTCTGTTTGGCCATTAGCCTCTACATCTGCTGCTATTGATTCTGTCTGCTGTTCAGAACGGAGAGCCAAATACTGTACACACACACACACGCACGCACGCACGCACGCACACACACACACACACACACACACACACACACACACACACACACACACACACACACACACAGGCGGCACGCACGCATGCACGCACACACACGCACACACAGGCACGCACACACGCACACACACACACGCACACACACACACACACACGCACACACAAGCACGCCCACACACACACACATGCACACAGTCTCGGTCTCAATCTGGGATTTGCTGCCTGGAGTGAACAAGTGTGTACTGCATCCAAATCCTAGTTTGTGGCAGAGTTTGAAAGGGAAGATAACTAGCTTGAAATCTCCTCTTTTCTTCTCTTCTCTTCTCTTCTCTTCTCTTCTCTTCTCTTCTCTTCTCTTCTCTTCTCTTCTCTTCTCTTCTCTTCTCTTCTCTTCTCTCCTCTCCTCTCCTCTCCACGTCTTTTTCGACTCTCTGTTTCTCTTCCCCTTCCCCTTCCCCTCTCCTCTCCTCTCCTCTCCTCTCTTCTCCTCTCCTCTCCTCTCCTTTCCTCCCCTCTCCTCTCCTCTCCTCTCCTCTCCTCTCCTCTCCTCTCCTTTCCTCCCCTCTCCTCTCTACCTCCTCGTTCTCACTTTCTCTTCCTTGTAGTGTCTTTGTTTTTCCCACTTGCTCATTTCGTAATATCACCCTTTCATGTAATGAATATCCTCTCAGTTGTAATCAGGGGAGAGAGAGAGAGTGAGAGAGAGAGAGAGAGAGAGAGACAGAGAGAGACAGAGACAGAGAATGCAAGAAGGGGTTACGATGGTAAAGAGAGGCTGGATCATTCCCCATCTCTCTCTCTCTCTCTCTCTCTCTCTCTCTCTCTCTCTCTCTCTCTCTCTCTCTCTCTCTCTCTCTCTCTCTCTCTCTCTCTCTCTCTCTCTCTCTCTCTCTCTCTCTCCATCTCTCTGTTTGGCTCTTTTGGTATAGATATTGATAGAGAGAGGGGGGGGCACACGAGAGAAATTGAGGTTTGATCAATCTCTCCCCCCTCCCCTCTCTTGCTCTCCCCCCCTCCCCCCCTCTCTCTCTCTCTCTCTCTCTCTCTCTCTCTCTCTCTCTCTCTCTCTCTCTCTCTCTCTCTCTC
The DNA here is from genome assembly GCF_034702125.1 of Engraulis encrasicolus. Classification (NCBI taxonomy): domain Eukaryota; kingdom Metazoa; phylum Chordata; class Actinopteri; order Clupeiformes; family Engraulidae; genus Engraulis; species Engraulis encrasicolus. The sequence goes on along the minus strand of NC_085868.1, from coordinate 52,913,662 downwards.
TCTCTCTCTCTCTCTCTCTCTCTCTCTCTCTCTCTCTCTCTCTCTCTCCCCTCCCCTCTCATGCTCTCTCTCTCTCTCCCTCCTTCCCCACCCCCTGTTCTGTTGGGATAGATTTAACACAGCTTCAGTGTTGTTCTCCTAGGATGGCTTTCCAAGACTGATGTTTTATGTTTGTTTACTCGTGTTGCTTTGTTGCTCTGCTGTTTTTGTTTTTGTTTGTGTTTGCTGTTTGTGCATTGCAGCCATGGGACAACAGTCAAGAAACCAAGTGAGAGAGCTAAACAGGAGTGTTGCCAGATGGAAAATGCTCAAGTATTTCTCCAAAACCTCAAAATTATCATTTTTGGGGGCTTTTTTGGGATGAAATTATCGCACGAGGACCAAATGAACTGAATGAAACCCCTGAAATGATCGTACACCATGTTGCTGTGATCATACAGAGGACAAAATGGACAAAATTATGGTACAAATACGGTAATTATTGTGCATCTGGCAACACTGTGTAAAGCCCATTGGCAAAAGGCTGCTGTCCATGGTGCTGAAGCATGGTGCTAAATACCCTTCATGATTATTTATTATATGGTTGTGACGTCATCTGTCGAATGCTCCATTCATTTCAACGGGGCTCCCCAACGTTCGGACGTCTGTTATTTTTCGATAACGGACGGGTTGGTCTATAACAGACCGCTGTCAATGGCAACAAGACTTTTCACTGCTAAAGCGACTTTTCAACAAGACTCTAATCAGCTGCTGTGATAGACAGCACCCGTTGTCCTGGCTACCGCTGTCAATGGCAACAAGACGTTCACTGCTAAAGCCACTGGCTTGTATACAAGTCAGTGGCTAAAGCGAATGTTTCATATCACTCCGCAGGGGGTCCGGTCTTTTGTCACTCTAATCAGCTGCTGTGATAGACAACACCTGTTGTCCTGGCTAGCCTACCTAGCTGTTGCCTAGCGGTGTTCCGCAACGGCACTGTTTTGTTTTGCGCAGCAACAATCTTAACATTAAATAGGTCTAAAGAAATGTCCCCGCATGTATGAATCATTTAAGTATATCCATATAATAAGCGGGTTAACTTTCGGCGAGTCGGTCGCTTTGTGGAATAGCAGCACTTCAGAGAGAACAAGACCCCTCCGCTCCGCGTCGGGGTCTAAAGATTCTCTCTGTCGTGCTGCTATTCCACGGTAGCGACCTTCTCGCCGAACGTTAACCCTTACATAACAGGCCCCACTGAAATGAAGAGGTCCCTACCTACGTATATGAAAGGGACCATACCTAAATTAACAGACCCCTAGCTAAATGAACACACCCCTGCCAAAATGAACAGGTCCCTATTGAAATAAACAGCCC
>NC_085868.1:52864809-52879809 GCF_034702125.1 Engraulis encrasicolus | reverse complement strand
TGTGTGTGTGTGCTTGTGAGTGTGTGTGTGTGTGTGTGTGTTTACATGCATGTATGAGAGTGTGCTTCAGGCAGAATTTGACCTATGCAAAACATGACATTTAAATAAAGTTGGTAAATGAGAAATAATAAAGAGGAACTTGGAGCGGCTGGTGTGTGTGTGTGTGTGTGTGTGTGTGTGTGTGTGTGTGTGTGTGTGTGTGTGTGTGTGTGTGTGTGTGTGTGTGTGTGTGTGTGTGTGTGTGTGTGTGTGTGTGATTTGTGTGAAAAGTACTTTTTAATGAGTGTTTTCCCTGTATATGTGCAGGATTGCATCATTGCTTCACCCCCATTTTAGCTTAAAGGACACACGCACGCACGCACACACACGCGGGCACGCACACACGCACACACACACACACACAGCGTACCTGATCTTCATCTTAAATGTGTAGATTGTCTATAGGACCTGAGGCAGCTCATTGCTGTGTGTGAGCACTGTGGAAATACAGATTACATTGAAGTTGTTATTGTTTTTGTTGCTGTTGTTGTTGTTTTTGTTGTTGACATTGTTGTTCTTGGTTTGTGTGTGTTTGTGTGCGTGTGTGTGAGAGAGTTTGGATTGTGTGTGCTTTGTTTCATTTCAATTAACCCCGCCCTCCTCTCTCTGTCTTATCCAATCACAACATCCACAGGACGTAGGGCTTAGGATGTGATATGAATAGTGTTTGTGAGAGAGAGACTTTGTAGTGATGTTAACATTAATAATAATGCAAATTTTATTATTAATATTAATATCAATGTGATGTGTAATTACACTCTCTCTGCCTTGTCCTATCACAGCACCCGAAGGAAGAGGAGGAGGAGGGGCCTCGCCCTGCAGCCCACGCCGCTCAACCAATGGGAGGAGGGGGTGAAGGACACCCCGCCCATCACGCCGGCCCAGGCCCCGCCCACCCCGGCACAGGACCCCCTGGTTGGACAGTTTTCGGGAGGGGGAGGAGGGGCAGGGGAGGCGTCGGACGGGGCCATCGGACCACCACGCGTTGCCTTGCACCTGTGGTACACAACCCCGATGAAGACAGGAGCATAGACTAAGGAAAGGAGGTCACTTGCTCTCTAGCTTTCTTGGTGCTCACAGTCTGGGACTTTATTCAGTTTGGAGCAAGCTGGTCCACTTCTAAGGAGACTGGGCCTAGGACGACTGGAGCACACAGGATACGTTTTTCTGATTTTATTGTGGTGCGAGCACGACTAACGTTCCACACCACAATAAAATCAGAAAAACGTATCCTGTGTGCTCCAGTCATCCTTGGCCCAGTCTCCTTTGAAGCGGACCAGCTTGCTCCAAACAGGAGCATAGACATCAAGGACCTACACTACGAAGCTGGTTCAGTAGGTAAATCATCTAATAGAAAAGCCTGGAGTCATTTTCTTTCTTAACTTAACCTGATTTACTCCTGAACCAGCTTCTTAGTATACCCCTTATGCAGGGTGCTGACAGGTGGGGACAAAGGGGACCGTTGTCCCGGGCCCAGGAGGAGATGGGCCCCAGAATTGGTTCCTCATTACATTGCATCTATTGGGCAGGGGCCGGGGCCCTTTCACATGACTTTGCCCCTGCCCTCATGTATGCTCTCTGTAGGACGCTGCTTAATGTCCTACTTGGGACAATGAGTGAAGATTTTTATGTTTGTCCTGGCACTGACTACAATCACTCGTGAAGACTTCACGAGCCTAGGGATCAAGTGTGCACTACTTAGTGCACTAGTCCTACCGAGGAAACGAGTGAAGATATTGGATATATCATAGCACTGACTACTATCATCCCCATGAAGACTGGAGCCTTGACATCAAGTATGCACTGAGTAGGACACTACTTAGTGACCCACATAGGGAAACGAGTGAGTATTTTGGACGTGTTACAAGACTGACTACTATCACCCCTGTGAATACCGAAGTGTGTCAAGTGCGAAGCGAGTGAAGGTTTGGGACATTTTAAGACTGACTACTATCACGGCCATGAAGACCACAGCCTATGGATCAAAGTGTGCACTTTGTAGCACACAACTTAGTGTCCTACTTGGGAAAAGAATGAAGGTTTTGGACATGTACAATGACTGACTACTACTATACCACACTACATAAAATGTATTTGCTGGTCAGAGCAGAGGGCTGAGCGTCCACTTGTCCAGCACATGCCGTAGTACACTGTATTGGTAGCAAAATGATCAGTTCAACTTGTGACCTACGGAGTGAACTTTGTATTGGGAACAAAATCATCTAACTTGTGCCCTACGGTACGGAGTGAACTTTGTAGTGAAAACAGAGAAAATATTCTGGACAAGACCATGAACTGACTAACTACCTAACCTGACTCTTGCCAGACCCTTTGTGTATTCCTGCTGAGCTTGGTGGACTCACACAAGGGTCTGGAGGACCTTCGGATTCACCCTGATCCCAAAACCAAAATGCAGTATGACCAGTCAGGATTGCGAAATTTGACGTAGTGGTGGAGGGGGAAAATGGAAAAAATAAGTGAAACGCAACAGTTGTTTCAGCAACAATGGCCGCTAGCATGGACTCAACATTCATTCTGTAATTTCAACTGTGTTTTCGAATCTGTGAGTACGTAATTCAAGTAGCAGCTCATTAAAAATGTCAGATAAGTCTTTCCCCAATCATGGGCAAAAATTGTTTTGATGAACACATGCCCTCGGAGACCTAGCGAGCCTAGCGAGAGACTGGTTAACTACTGCCTCCCGGGAGCGTGGCTACCTGGATGTTCCCACAGCCCATAGGTCCCACCAAAGGTCTCACCAAAGGTGTAGGTTTGGCTTGGAAAGTAGTGTGGACATGTCAAATCAATCAAATCAAATCAAATCATCAATGGCAAATTGTCAGGGTATGCTGTTTTTGAATTATATTTGTGAAGCTTCCCCAGCTTCTATTGTAGGTGTACTCTATTGCAGTGGTTCTTAGGGGTGCGGGCACCCCCTGGGGGTGCGCCAGACATTACAGGGGGTGCGCGGAATGTTGTTTGTGTTGAGGTTGTGACCAAAATTCCGCTTGGGAACATTATAATTAGGCCAAATCTAAACCAAATTAAAACATGTTTTTGTCCTCATTTCAAGTCATTAAGCTTTTCATTAATATCTCAAGCTAAAATCATTGTGATTCATCACTAAAATCCTTTTTTAGTCCTTATACACGTTATACACGTTGGGTTGGGGGTGCGCGGCTAGTCATGGGAACAGGTGAGGGGGTGCGCTGAGAAAAAAAGGATAAGAACCACTGCTCTATTGCAACAGTTGGGGACGGTACAAATGCCTGAAAATTATTTAACAAGGTTTAACATATTTGATCTGAACCCCGTTTCAGAACCCCGATTTGATTGCCCATTCTATTGCACTTTCCTGAGGTGGAAGTCGGTACATTACAAGTACATGACTCTGGGTGCATCCCAATATGTGACCTTGCCTCCTCCACTTGTGCTTGTCTCCTCGCCCCGCCTCCTGGCCCCTCCTCCGTGGAGAAAACGATAAAGTTTCCCAGCTGTCAGCCTCGCCACAACAACTTTTGAGGGACTGATTTTCATTCACCATCCCAATTGCAAATGAGAAAAGGACTTTACAATTAAGCTTTTGCAAGATATTGAAATATAATGCTGTTGTCAGTGATGTCATCATGACGAGAAGCAAGTGGAGGAGGCAAGTGGAGGAGGCAAGGTCACATATTGGGATGCACCCTATGTTACATTGCGCTTCACTGGCGCTTTCATCCAAAGCAACTTACAGTAATTTAAAAAGTATTGGTTACAGTCCCTAGAGCAATGTGAGGTTGGGTGCCTTGCTCCAGGGCACATCAAAGCCATGGGATGGAGGTATAGGGAGAGGTCAGGATGGGATTCAAACCTGCAACTATCTGATCTTAAGACGACCTCTGTAACCATTAAGCCATGGCTGCACCACGGTATTGTCCAGAGGGGGTCAGCTCTATGTTCCCACAGCCCATTGGTCCCACAGCCCGTTGGTCCCACAGCCCGTTGGTCCCACAGCCCATTGGTCCCACACCTTATTTTTGCTGCTCCTTCTTCCCACATTTTAAAGAAATTATTTAAATATATAGGCCCTATGCTCCACAACTCCATGTTCCCACATTTCTGAGTAAACTAAGAGAACATGCCTTTCTCCCCGCCATGGGCATAGGGCCTAAATTTGAATAAATTCTTAGAAATGTGAGAACATGGGTCAGCAGGTATAAGCCATGGGACCAATGGGCTAAAAAAAACAATGTTATAACTCCTAGTGATGTGGGACCAATGGGCTGTGGGAACATAGACACGCTCCCGTCCAGACTCCCAACCACAAAAGAACAAAACATTAGGGCGTAGTGCACTGTGTATGGAACTATGTTGTGAATGGATGTATTTTTTGGAATCAACTGAAGGCTGACCACTAAACTTCACTACACTATACTATACTACACTGCACTACACTACACTACACTACACTACACTACACTACACTACACTACACTACACTACACTACACTACACTACACTACACTACAATACATTGTGTGCTATGGGGGGAAGGGAGGAATGTAACTTGCGGCCTACGTTGTGACATTTTCGATGAACAAAAGGAGCATTTCAGACAAAGCTAGGAATGACTATTAGGCTGATACCCATATCACCCCTTAGCTCTACGCCTTTCCCCTTCCCCTACGTTTTGCACGTTCATGTGTAGGGATAGTGGCGTTCCAATTCACGTTAAGACAGAGGGGTAAGCGTAAGGGCAAGGGCTTTCTACCCCTTCAAGCGGAGATTTACAGAGGTAACACTCCATATGGAGGGCTACCACAGATTTTCCCGAATGCATTGATTTAAGAATTGCCGGCATCCACAACAGCACACAAATTTAAGTATTTTCGCCGTAATTGGTAGTGGTGATAATTATTCCTTTGTACTAAGTTTAACAATGTCCCAATGTGTAATGGTAATTTTCTCCATATAACGCACATGCAAATTACACTATTAACATCATCCTAATGCATGGAAGTCATGAAGGTTTTGCGAGGGACGTTGTCACTGTTGTCCATTTTTAAATTGTTGTGCGAGTAATTACAAGCAATATCATTGGTTTGACCGTAGCCCTTTGAGGAGTAAGGACTTTTTCCCAGTTCTTCTAGAATTTTACTGGAACACTCTACAGCTCCCATAGAAGTCTGTGTTAAAAATCTTGCAAAGTCCTTATGACATCATAATGAGAAACATTTTGGCAAAATTCTAATCACATATTGGTGATGGTACTCCTCAAAGGGTTAAAGAGGCTCGTCTTTGAATGCCATGGGTGTCATTCCGTGATTGTTGAAGGGGTGTCTCAATTACTAGGAGGTGCGTTTCAAGCCCTACGCCTTACTGCTCTGTTTGAAGGGACGAGGGCCAAGGGGGAGGGGTAAGGGGTAGAAATTAGAAATGGGGTTCGGCCTTACGCTACACTATACTACACTACACTACACTACACTACAATACAATATACTGCACAACACTACAGTACACCACACTACACTACACTACACTGCAATGTAATACAATACAATACAATACAATACAATACAATACAATACAATACAATACAATACAATACAATACAATACAATACAATACAATACAATACATCACACTACACTGCATTACACTACACTGCACTGCACTACACTACACTACACTGCACTACAATACACTACACCGCACTACACTGCACTACACTACATTACACTACACTACACTGCACTACAATTTACTACACTACACTACACTGCGTCGCACTACACTACACTACACTACACTACACTACACTACACTACACTACACTACACTACACTACACTACACTACACTACACGACACTAAACTACACTGCACTACACTACACTACACTACACTACGCTAAACTACACTGCACCACACGATACTACAGTTCTACAGCAGTTCTCTTTGGTTATGTATTCAGATATTTACAGATGGTAGTTTAACATTGTTGTGATGATGTTCCTTTTTTCTGTAAATGTAAATAAATAATTTATATCACATCTTGGTTATGTCCTCTTGATTGATGAGTGAACCATAGACCCTTTTCTACCGGTTACATACTGCCATTTCGACATTGACTTTTTAGAGCAGGAACCATTTTTCCAGCTTGCAGGAACTGTTTTCAGACCCTACATGTAAGGGCATGTGTACCGTGACAAAATTAGATACTAAATTATACACCAATCCTGTAATTGCGCTGTCACTCTCTCCACTTCCGCTCATGTAGCAACATTGTTGCAAATGTCAATGGAGTTAGAACGTTGTTCAAGCGCCTTTAAGTACATGCAACAATGTTCAAATGACTCGGAATGGCTCGGAATGACAATCAAATACTGTCGGAGTAGCGGTATGTCGGAATGGCGGTTGCCCCCAGTTTCTACCTAGCCTGGGAACTCCCATACTGCCTTTAGTTCTACACAATCGTTTCGATCTGAAAGACAGTCTGGCGAGGATGACTCATAACGGCCAAGATCATGGTCCCTGTGTCATAATGGCCAAGCATTCCGACCTTTACAGTTTCTCTGCCCAATCAGAGAGCATGGCAGTGTGTCATAATAGCCAAGTATTCTGGCCCCTACGGAATTTACAATAGGCAACTCCCAAGACCTAATCTCACTAATCTCACTAATCTCTGGTGTTAACCAGGCAAGTTTCTACCCAGTACAGCTCGACAATAGCCTGGCGATGTACTTCACTCGAAAATTTTGGCTCTGCACTTAGTCTTTCAAAAGCCTCCCAGCTCGGTTCTCTAATCAGCAAACAGTTGAGAGTGGTGACGCAGAACTCACCCGCGAAGTCCGTTACTGATTGGTTAAGGTAACTATATTTACACTTTTGTTTTGTTATTTGTATGCTTCTGCAACGCTACCGTAACAGAATGCTGTGCATCACGCACACACGTACTCACACACTCATGTACCGTACACACGCACGTATACACAAACACACATGCACAGACACACATGTGCACTGCCCACAAATACACTAAAAAACAGCTTGTAAACCAACACCCAAGCTTTGATGCTTACAGTAAGAGCCTGAATGACCCAGACATCTGGTAAGGAGGTTGCTGAATGACCCAGGCATATGGTAAGGAGGATGCTGGGAATAGCAGTGTCACAGTTTTTCTCGATTGCTTACACACAATTTCTGGAATCATGTCTCGAATTCCCAAAACTCTACACACAAATCCAAAAACTCACACACAACGGGCAAAACCCCTCACTTCTGCTGAAAAATGAACGCCTTGTCTAAAAACAATGTACTCTCTTCTAAAAAGCCAATTTGTTCTCAAAATAGAAACACATGCATCATTTTAATTCACACTCATATGAACCATTTGAACACTTATGTGCATATGGTAAAACACTATACTCAGCATGTTACACAGTGGACCTTACTTTATTCAGTGTTCCATTTTATTTCTGTTGTAAAATATTGGAATATTGTCTATAAATCCAGAGAATTATGTTTAATGTTTGGGGGAGGGGGGGGTGTAGGTGTAAAGAAGGAATTGTGCTTGTAGTTCAGTGTCATTGGTTAGGGGAGTTGGGAAATGGGTGAGACGTTTTCAGAATTGTGTGTTACAGTAAGTACCAGCAACTATGTGGAAACAATCAAGAAGTACGGTAAAAGAGTACTTGCACAATGGGAGGGAGGAGTGGGTGGAGAGGAGTGATTGCTCAATAAGGGTTACTGTAAAGTCATTTGAGGACCTTCCATACCGAGCTCACCACTCTGTTCCTGAAGCCATCTGGAGACCTTCCATCCTGATCACTCCGGCCCTGAAGCCATTTGAAGACTTTCCATCCTGTTCACTCTGAAGCCATTTGAAGACTCTCCGTATTACATATCTCTGGTATGTCTACTCTGGGTGTGGGGGCCATAGAGGGCTATTGAATATTATTAATTTGTTTTTATTACATATATCTGATATATCTGCTCTATGTGTTGGGGTGGTAAAGAAGGCCCTGAAGCCATTTGAAGACCTTCCATCCTGATCACTCTGGCCCTGAAGCATCATGAAGATGACTTTGGTCTTCGCCCTCTGCCTCCTCTTCATCTCTGGTACAGTATGTCTTCTCTGGGTATGGGGGCCAAGAGAGCTATTGGATATTGTTTATTGGCGTTTATTACATATCTATATGTCCTCTCTGGGTGTTGAGACTGTAAAGGGGTATTGAATATTGTTTATTGCTTTTTATTACATAAATTCTGGTACGTATCTGTATTACATATCTCTGGTATGTCAAGTTACCGAATGCAGCAGACACAAAGTGTTTGAGAAGTGATATGTTTTGTTATCCTTTTCTCATTGTACACTTTATATTAAGAGATGAAAAAAAACATTTAACCACTTAGTCAATAATTAACCCTGTGAGACCTGAACCATGAAAGCAATGACAGAAAATTGTAATTTCTTGGAATTTACCTCAATATTGGTCCCTTATAAGAAATGTAAACATTTTTTTTTTAAGTTTGTTAAGGTCACTGAGATATTTAATGCATCATATAAGATGCATCAGGCTTTAAATAAATGACCAGGCAAATTTCATGACCATTGAAGAATGACTTTTAATGCATTTACAACTTTTGGTAACGCTTAACTTTACGGTACAGTTACCCTACGTAATTACTGTGTATTTTCTGGGTAACAACAGGGTAACAGAGAGAAGTTACATGGTATCTAATGGGTAAAAAGGGGGTAATTACAAAGTAGATACCATGAATTGGGTAACAACAGGGTAACAGAGAGAAGTTTGATGATTAGATGGTTAGAAAATATGCAGTAGTTTCATAGTAATTCTTGAGATATGTGTATTACATAGTATTTACTTTGTAATTACCCCCTTTTTACCCGTTAGATACCATGTAACTTCTGTCTGTTACCCTGTTGTTACGCAGAAAGTACACAATAATTACTGTACCGTAAAGTAAAGCGTTACCCAACTTTTTTTTTATTTAAGAAAGTTGTCAGACAATTTCATTGGAGGATTATCTTTAAATATTTAGTGAGATCCTGCCATTATTTTTAGCCTATCCTTGTTTTAGCAGGACCATATTTTACATTTCCCACTGCCTGGTTGGGTAATTTTTTTAAATCTATGTAAAAACATAGCTGATCGAATGCTCAACAACCTATTTATGAGTGTAATATAGATCATTATTCATTTTTGATGTGTAATTTGAATATATGGGTCCATTACTACAATTGGACCATTTCTCCATTCACTTCAATGCATTTTTTACGAGATCATAATTTCAACATTTTGCATTACATTTTCAAAATTGCAAGTAAAACCTGTTTCTTAAGGCAATATCTTTGTCTTGAAGTAAAACAACTTGTGTGTTTTGTTAAATGATCGTCGTGGTATGCTTTGTAAGTTTCCCTATGGCAAAATGCATCGATGGCTGACTTCCTGCCACCGCTGGATGGTGCTTATTTGTTTCATCAATTTTAGCACGATCTCTCTGCAACACGGTGTAAAATATAAACTCTTCCTTGATTAATTGCGCAAAGCAAGTGTTCAAATTAAAGGATATAGACTTATATTTCGCAAATTTGTACACAAACATTTTGCAATTGACGATATCTCAGCATCGGTCAGGGAAACCGCTTCTACCCCATTTTTCCATTTTTCGTCGCGTTGTGGTCAACTTGTTGTTGACCGCTGTTCTCTTGTGGCGGTTCCCGTGTACTGCAGGACATTTCGAAATGACACGCAGGATGTTTTTGAGATCAATCTTTTTGTGTGTCAGCGGGGAGAGGGCTTTGAATTTGATTAAACAAATATGATGCGTCCGGCAGGATAGGGTTAACTAACATAGTATACATAGTATAAGTATACATACAGTAAGAAATGATTGTGAATGTGTGGCAAATTTTATGTTTTTATCACACAGTTATAATTGTTTTACTAAACATGCTCTGCTAAAAGTTTTGTAAAATCTTGAGCAAATTATTTGTAGACATTTTATAAAGCAGTAGCCTCTGACTGCAGATGGGGTCGCCGGCGGTCTCGTTCACTATTTGCTGAAAATACTTAACTACACCATAACAACATTGCTATGACAGTACAGAGAGCCTCAAGTAACAGATTAAAACATAGGCATTACAATTTTGGTGACATAGGCTCTGCGCTAAGGGGTTAATACAATTTAGTAAATAGTTTTTGTTTTTGTTATTTACTAAGTCTTTTAAAGGGACACTGTATGAGATTTTTAGTTGTTTATTTCCAGAATTCATGCTGCCCATTCACTAATGTTACCTTTTTCATGAATATTTACCACCACCACCAAATTCTAAGTATTCATTATGACTGGAAAAATTGCAGTTTTCATACATGAAAAGAGGGATCTTCTCCATGGTCCGCCATTTTGAATTTCCAGAAATAGCCATTTTTAGCTGTAAAAATGACTGTACTTGGGCCACACTAGAAATTATTAGTTTATTACTTAGTAAACTATCATGAAAAGGTCAAATTTGGCAATAGGCAGCCCAGTTTCAATGAGCAGCATAGTTGCAGTACCTTTTTTGACCATTTCCTGCACAGTGTCCCTTTAATGCTAAGTGTTACCCTCATTGTTATTCACAAGGAAATGTGAGCTGTGTGCCTGATGTGGTATAGTGAAAGGATTTGATGACGATTTAATAAAGGAGTATTACATCTCAACCCTGTTTTTCCCCCTCTCTGCCTGTATGTTTCTTTTCTTCACTCTCTACGCCTGTGTATTTTTCTTTTCTTCTCTCTCTCTCCGCCTGTGTGCTCTTCTTTTATTCCCTCTCTCTGCCTGTATTTTTCTTTTCTTCTCTCTCTCCGCCTGTATGCTATTCTTCCCTCTCTCCGCCTGTGTGCTTTTCTTTTCCTCCCTCTCTCCGCCTGTGTGCTATTCTTTTCTTCCCTCCCTCCGCCTGTGTGCTTTTCTTCTGTCTCCACCTGTGTGATTTTCTTTTCTTCCCTCTCTCCTTCTGTGCTATTGTTCCCTCTCTCCGCCTGTGTGCTATTGTTCCCTCTCTCCACCTGTGTGCTATTGTTCCCTCCCTCCGCCTGTGTGCTATTGTTCCCTCTCTCCGCCTGTGTGCCTCTTTCTCAGTTCAGGCAGCGCCTATAGAGTCCCCTGATGCACCTCTTGACCAGGAAGGGAAGGGAAGCGTGTCCCCCACCCCGCTCCCCACGCTCAAAGAATATGCGGAAAAGCTCGGCTGGAAGATTGCATTTAGAGTGTGGACTGGCCCACCCTGGAGAGAGATTATCTACGACTGAACTGAAATCAGAGTTTGGGTTTTGTCAAAGAATCGTAGGTAACACTTTAGAATAATGGATGCAAAAAAGCATTATAAAGACTTAATAAATAATTAACTATTAATGAGCAAAACATTAACAAACGTTTGTAAATGACTTGGAAATGTAAACAAATGCTAGTAAATGACTAGGAAATGCTATGTTAATATTTTATATTTATCAAACATTTACAAGTTGCTTGTAAATGAATAAAATACTCTGTTATAAGGTGTGTAAAGTCTTGAATATATCATTTGTAGATATTTTATAAAGCATTAATAAAACTTAGTTAATAATAAAAACATTTGTTAATGTTTTATTCATCATTAGTTAATTATTTACTGATTCTTTACTAAGAAACATTATTATAAAGTGTTACCGAATCGTATAGGAGAGAAAGATACTGTACGTCAAGATTGTTTTTTATTTTTTCCCGGTATCAATGTGATGCCGGGTGAATGCCCAACATTTGGTTAGGAGACGTTTGAAGTCTTGAGATTGAGAATAAATGGAGTTCCCTTGACGCTGTACGTACTGTAGATGGCGGTAGCACACTTGTTGTGGAAACAAAAGAGAACACACAAAAAGAGAAGAAGAGGGGGGGGGACAACGCCCCCTTAGGAGACCGATTTTGAGCACACGCTTTTGCATTGGATGGCCGGAGTTCGGCATATCTTTCTATCCTATACGATTCTTTGGTTTTGTACTCTTCAGAGTCTGGCGGTAAACTGCTGATCCGGAGTCTGCAAACGAAACGCAATAAAAAGCATCTGAGCACTTCCTGCCTGCCTTTGTCTAGTTGTTTATAATGCACTTTCATTACTTGAAGGAACAGTCCACCCTTTTTTTAAAAATTTCACATATTTGCAGTTTTCATTAAACATGAATGTGCATATAATTTTCTTTTCAGTGTGTTCAGTACTTAGATTTTGATATTTATCTTTTATTAGTCTCAGCATTATTAGCTTAGCTTAGCATTATCAGTGGAAGTGGATAGAACCATTAGCATCAAATCACAAGAGATCACTGGACGAAATTACTGGAAATAGCCGTTTCCGCATTTTACATTAATTTTAAAGATGTTTATAAGTACATTTGATGATATTTTGTTTGGTTCCAAAGACTTCCATTGCTACATATTAATGTGGCTATATTGTTAAACTGGGCAATGCGAACATATACTGTAAAGACAAATGTTAATCTCATATTTTACTAGATCTTAACTACATATGAGCAATTTCTTTAAATGAGGTTAACTCCTAAAACAATACCATAGGCCTATTGCATTTCATATGAGATTTTGAAATCCTACCCAATGCTACTAAGAGTGTACTTGTCAAAACATGATACATTAGGGGGGAACGCACAGTGTAACAGGAACATAAACTCATCTGGTCTAAGATGAGAGGTGCACTGGCATTGCCACATCAACACACTTGCAAACAGTAAAATGCATGATCACTCATGCGCAAGAGTTTGTGTGTGTGTGTGTGTGCGTGTGCGTATGTGCTTGCGTGCCTGTGTGTGCGTGCATGAGTTTGTGTGAGTGTATGTGTGGTCATAGTACAACCCTCCTTCTTGGTGGTCAGATAAAGTCAAGCTGCAACAAAGGTCAAGCATCCGGTCAACATTAAAAGTTGCATAGAATCCAATAGAACAGAACCATCTTTGAGTTTTTTCCCCCTTCAGCAGTGCCTTCAAGGCAACGGAGACCTACCACTCACACCATCCAAAAAAAGATTAGTTAGGATTTAGGATTAGGGTTTAGTGTTAGGAGTGCCTTAGGGTTAGGGTTGGGTTAAGGTTGGGTTTGTGGGGGTCGCTGTGGCGCAGCCCCCCACATTTGGGCTTACATTGCCCACGGGGACCCCGGTTCGAGTCCAGCCGGGGTCATTTCCCGGCTCCCTCCCCCATCTCTCTCTCCCAATCTTTTCCTGTCTACTCTCACACTGTCCTGTACTAATAAAGGCCTAAAAAAGGTTGGGTCTTTAAAGGGACACTGTGTGAGATTTTTAGTTGTTTATTTCCAGAATTCATGCTGCCTATTCCCTAATGTTACCTTTGTCGTGAATACTTACCACCAGCATCAAATTGTAAGTATTCATTATGACTGGAAAAATTGCACTTTTCATACATGAAAAGGGGGATCTTCTCCATGGTCCGCCATTTTGAATTTCCAAAAAATAGCCATTTTTAGTTGCAAAAACGACTGTACTTGGACCATACTAGAAAATGTTTGTTCATTTTTAAGTAAACTTTCATGTAAAGATCAAATTTGGCAATAGGCAGCCCAGTTTCAATGACCTGCATAGTTGCAGTACCTTTTTTGACCATTTCCTGCACAGTGTCCCTTTAAAGGCTGACTCATCTTAGCCTCACGCACCATCCCACTGTACTTCCCTCACTTGGCTCCGCACTACATCTGGTACCTGTTTTCTGTGGAGCGATGTTGAGCGGTAGGTCCTGACCATCCCATAATATTATTGACCACTTATTGTTACCAGTCCATCACTGTTACCTGTCCTGTCTTGCACTTTATGTCAGTCTGTAAAATGTCAGTCTTGTATACTCTTTTATGAAAATGGCTGGCAGCCAATGAGTTACAGCCTGACTCATCTTAGCCTCGCGCACCATCCCACTGTACTTCCGTCAGGAGACTTGGCTCCGCACTATGTCCGATACCTGTTTTCTGTGGAGCGTTGTTGAGCGGTAGAATTTGGCCGGTGTTCTGACAAATGGTCCTACATTGTAATTTTATCCTAGGATGTTCTGTCAGACATGTCTGTTAAACGGTCCTACATCGCCAAAGATAGACGTCAGACATGTTTGTTCAACAACTATTCCTGATATTTTCCGAAAATGTCCTTCCTGCTTCCTGCAATCGTATCATATCAAACAACCTCCAGACCATGAATACGAAATTAAATGGTAGTATTCAAGTCAAGTCATGTCAAGTCATCTTTTATTGTCACTTTCTTTATATGCACAAGTCATACAAGGAAATTAAATTACGTTTTCTCTCTATACCATGCCAGGACATAGACATATACAAGACTGACATTTTACAGACTGACATAAAGTGCAAGACAGGACAGGTAACAGTGATGGACTGGTAACAATAAGTGGTCAATAATATTATGGGATGGTCAGGACCTACCAGTCAACATCGCCCCACAGAAAACAGGTATCGAATGTAGTGCGGAGCCAAGTCTCTTGGCGGAAGTACGTAGGATGGTGCGCGAAGCTATCTCTCTGCTATGTCCCACATCTCATTTGCATCTCCCCATGATCTTGCAATACTCCCGCTCCTAATTGAACCTGAAGCACTGTGCTTTCTTCCCACATCAAAAGAAAACTGAAATTAAAGTCTGCGACACCAAGCTCCTGTTTGTCTTAATTAAATGTGATGTTTCGGGGAGCATGCCCTTCATCAGACATCATGAAGATGATCAATTGGGCAATAACCAAAACCCATCTGCCGGTGTCAAGTACTCAGATTAGCATCTCTGCAGTTGCTCAGTTTGTACACTCAATTTCACAATGCCTTTCATATTTCGCAAGTGCATCTTTGGTCAGGATGGTGCATTTCTGGGAACCAATGAGGCACAAAATATAATGTATAGTATGTATTGCCACAAGGTGCA
>NC_085868.1:52842309-52857309 GCF_034702125.1 Engraulis encrasicolus | reverse complement strand
TACCGTGTACGATTGTGGCCAGGATAGGTATTGCAACTATGCTGCTGATTGGAACTGTGCTGCCTATTGCCACATTTGAATATTTTCACGAATATTGATAAATAATGGAGCAATATTTACTAGTATGACCAAAGGACAGCACGTTTTGCAGCTAAAAATGCCGATTTCTGGACATTCAAAATGGCGGACCATTGAGAAAATCCCCCTTTTAATGAATGTAAAATGCAATTTTCCCATTCATAATGAATACTTAGAATCTAATGGTGGTGGTAAGTGTTTCTTAAAAGGTAACATTTGTGAATGGACAGCGTTAATTCTTGAAATAAACTACTAAAAATATTACACAGTTCATCTTTAAGTCAGCTGTTTTGTCATTTGCAGATTGGTTACATGACCCACATTTGTCCAGCGGCACACAATATTTATATTTAGACCTTTGCAATAATCCTTCACACAGCTTTGCGACTCACTAGGTCTGGGAGAGTGCACATTGGATTCATTTTCAGAAGGCATGCCTTTATTCTCTATTTGTTAGTCCTCAACCACCAACAAATTGCTTCAAGCCCATTCTCCGTTCACCGTTCACCACCGTCGTTGTAAAGTTAGGACTTGTTTAATAAAGGAATAAACCGTGTTCTCAGTCGGAGTCTTTATTTACGTGGCTTCATGGTTTGCCTGTTACACTTGTTCTGCTGTCGTGAGCAGTCGTGGCTCAGTGGTTAGAGCACTGGGTTGGCAACCCAAGGGTTCCCGGTTCAGTGTCCGACCGAACCACGGCTGAAGTGCCCTTGAGCAAGGCACCTAACCCCCACATTGCTCCCCGGGCGCCGCTCAGCAGGCAGCCCACTGCTACGGACTAGTGTGTGTACTTCAATGTGATTCACTAGTCCAAATGGGATAAAGTGCAGAGAAAGAATTTCCCCTACCTAGGGGACCAAAATTGGCTCCAATCCAAATTGGCTCCAATTGGCTTCATTATTAGTCTTGAGTACAGATCCAGTAGTACAGTTCAGTAACCCCCACACTGCCACCCAGTGGTCATATGATATCATTACAGTCATGGGCCCCTATTTTTAGACATAATTTTATTTTTTTCAAAGACATAGGGGCCCACACGAGTGTGCTAATTATGAGGGGCCCCTCTCAGCCAAAAGTGCCCACTCCCTATTTCTCCCCCAGTCCAGCCCTGGTGAATGGTGACAATTTATTAAAGGGACACTGTGTGAGATTTTTAGTTGTTTATTTCCAGAATCCATGCTGCCCATTCACTAATCTGATCTTTTCCATGAATACTTACTACCAGCATCAAATTCTAAGTATTCATTATTACTGGAAAAATTGCACTTTCCATACATGAAAAGAGGGATCTTCTCCATGGTCCGCCATTTTGAATTTCCAAAAATAGCAATTTTTAGCTGCAAAAATGACTGTACTTGGACCATACCAGAAAATTTGTTTAAAACTTAGTAAACTTTCATGTTAATATCAAATTTGGCAAAAGGCAGCCCAATTTCAATAAGCAGCATAGTTGCAGTACCTTTTTTGACCATTTCCTACATAGTGTCCCTTTAACATTTTGACAGTTCATTATTTTTAGGTTCATCATGACCAGCATCCCGGCTACAACCTCGAACATCACCAGTGTCACCAACACGACTTCAGGCTATGACTACTACTACAACTACTGCCTCGGGGTGCCCGTTGCCACGGGGATTTGGGCTGGCATCACTGTCCTCTGCGCCTCCGTGGGGCTACCTGCCAGCGCATGGCTCCTGTGGGTGCTCGTTCATAGGCAGCGCAGCCGCAGCGGAGCAACCAATGACGTCTACATGCTCAACCTCACCATCATGGACCTGATTATTAACGCTTGGGAAATACCGGGCGTGGTCAATTACATGGTGTGGAGGAATCCGATGGTTAACATGGTCGGTCGCATTCTGTACACTTTGAACATACTTGGCAGACCTCTGTTCATGGCATGCTTTAGCGTGGACTGTTTCATGGCTGCGGTGTTCCCCCTTACCTACATGAAGATGAAGCGCTTGAGATACAGACTGGCAGCCTGTTTGGCCATCTGGGGGTTCACACTGTGCATAAGTATACTCAATCTCAGAGAAGAACGCTGGCTTTTCCTGTTCAACCAAGCGTTTTATCTCCTCGCCGTTCCGACCGTTGTGGCCTGTGACCTCTCGATCCTGTACACGTTGACCAGGCGAGATCCTTCTGGCAGGAGTAGCGTTCATCCTCAGAAGCGAAGGGCTCTGCAGGCCGTCGGCATCAGCCTGGTCATGACCGTGGTGTGCTATCTGCCGTTAGTGATTGGCTTTCCTCTCTTGGTCTTCGTGCGCGTTAGTGACGAGACGAATTGTGTCATTAAAGTTGGTCTTTATACTGCACCAACAGTGGGTGCAGCCCTCCTGCCTCTACTGGCACTGCATAGTCAGGGTAGGCTGAGGGAACTGTGGCAGTATTGTCAGAGAGAGTAGAGAGAGAGAGATTCCATTGGCCCATTCTTTCCGGGTTCTACTATTGCAAGGGGGAGGGGGGAAATCCCCCTTTAGGCAGACCTAAGGACTGTGCTATTCATTGTAGGAGTATTATGACAC
Source organism: Engraulis encrasicolus (assembly GCF_034702125.1). Taxonomy (NCBI): domain Eukaryota; kingdom Metazoa; phylum Chordata; class Actinopteri; order Clupeiformes; family Engraulidae; genus Engraulis; species Engraulis encrasicolus. The sequence goes on along the minus strand of NC_085868.1, from coordinate 52,854,703 downwards.
GCCCCTTTAGGGAGACCGGAACCTGGTCATATCTCTATACTTAAAGAATCTCTGGTACTGTCTCCATGTCTCTGGCTCCTCAGGTCAGTCAGAATAATAGCACCATGGGTCAACCATACCGTTTGGGAAATGTTAATTGCTATGCTCTTGGTCAAACCAAGTCTCCAGGGGATTTGAACGTCGATGATAATCAGGCTAGTGTCTCCATGTCTCTGGCTCCTCAGGTCAGTCAGAATAAAAGCACCATGGGCGGCTCTAGACAGGGTTTTCAAAGTGAGTCCTCATGAGTCGATGCTGTTTTGTTGTTGTTGTTGTTGTCTTATTTTTCCTCCTTACAGACCATCCATATTAAAGGTGGATCTCTTTTTTTTTTACTGCACATTAGTGACGAATTGTGTCGTTAAAGTTGCTCTTTACACTGCACCAACAGTGGGCGCAGCGCTCCTGCCCCTGTCAGGGCAGACTGGGGGGGCTGCGGCAGCGGTGTTTCCATGTCTCTGGCTCCTCAGATCAGTCAACAGAGAAGGTTGGCGTCTGCGCCTCAACTTAGAATCGCTCGTTGCTTGGTGCGACTGCTCACCAAAAATAGTGATACTAGGACAGTCAAAAAAAGACGAGGCGCACACAAGGCTTGCAGGTTCAAATCAAAAAGTGTATTCTGGCCGACAAATTAACAAAAGAAGTCAACGGAAAATATCTGGAGCTACAAACCTTTCGGACCTAGTCCATTATCAATCATCATCTGGAGACATTGATAATGGACTAGGTCTGAAACGTTTGTAACGTTTGTTAATTTATCGGCCACAATACACTTTTTGAACCTGCAAGCCTTGTGTGCGCCTCAACCTTTTTTTGACTGTCCTCAGGTCAGTCAGAATAATAGCACCATGGGCGTTTCTAGTCAGGGGCCATACAGTAGTGGGCCAGGGCCCCTGTAGATTTCCTCCTGGCCCCTGTTGTGGCCCCTCTGCTGAACAGCCAATGGCCACGACATCATAGACATTTTTTACATGATATATTCAAAACTAGATATGCACCGGATCCAAGATCCGGTTCCGGATCTGGCAGGATAATAGGGTTTTTCACAGGATCCCGGTCCGGAAGGATCTTAAGCAGTAGATCCGGTATCCGGCAGTTACCTAAAAATCAGGATCTGGTGCATCTCTAGTTTTTACATAGCCTAGGCTTTTCAGTCAGTCTTTCACAACCCCAATCGCTGCATGGAGTGAAAGCCCTTTGGAAGCGGCCGTTGCAGGCAATGTGGCAGTAAGCCAATGAGTGTAAAAAAAATAGTTTGAGCCAATGTACTAAAAAGGGCCCACGTGTGCGAGTGGGCTATGTGTTTCAACCCTTTCGTAGGATCTGGTATCTGGTTCCGTATCCAGCAGGATCTTAAGCAGTGGATCCGGTATCCGGTAGGATCCTAAAAATCAGGATCCGGTGCATCTCTATTCATAAAATTAAAAATGCATCTCTTTTCCCGATTTATTTTTTTGCTAGGGCCTATGTGTAGACAGGGGAGAGTTGCAGTTGTTTTTGCCCAAGGTTCTCTCCAGTGTCAGTGCCAGTGTTTGTTTTGTTTGAAACAGTAAAAGTAAAAAGGAAGTTTACAGTTTCCTTCCAATGTAGGTATTTTATATGAGTAACCAGTAGACCAATGTAATTATATTATTGATATTAATTGTATTATTTTCAGTAACAACACTGTCTATCTACCTCATACGGTGCAGTGGAGTAAATGATGTAACCGCTATGTATGTAATATCATGTGGTAGCGTTGTACTACTTACACCACTAATGTACTTTTGAAACATTTTAATAAAAACTGCATCTAGGCCTAAATAAAATATTTTCTTGTGTGAAGAAATGTCTTTATCTTCCTTTTTGGTGTTACCTGTCACCAACACTGGTTCATTTCATGATTAAAGGGGAAATCCAATCACATACCAAAATAGTATGACACTCATTCGATAGCATTTGACATTACAAGGAAAGTGGAAAAGCCATTATGATTTTGTGAGACGGGATCATCCCTATGGTCCTGCAGGTCCTATGTTTCCTGCAATCGGGGAAGTTAGGACCCTTTTTTTTTTTTAAAAAACGGTTGTATGTTCTCCGCTGCTTTTGACCATATTTTCTGAAAATCGGTTTATAGCATCTGGACTGAGCTTTATATGGGGTCTCAAGGAATAGGGTATCTCTTTTATCGTCTGGCCGAGACAGCCAATCAAAATTATTGTAAAAGTAGTAAAACAGGAAGTGAGGTCATACTCAAAGTAGCGTCCCTGTGCACAACCACTGCCCAGCTGCTGGTGATGTGCAGTAAGAGTAATAAATGAAGGATGAATCACCGCACACTGGTATTCTTTGCTGGTAGTTTATTTGGTGAACAACGCGTTTCGCTGTTGTTTCATCAGGTTCACTCTGACATTACGCATGTCACCCAAAGGTGATAAGGGTGATAACCTGGTCACATGACCTCACCCACTTTCAACCACACACCCATTTCAGTGCTTGACAACACCCAATCCTGGTTTAGGTGTGTATATTATCACATCCTGCCATTTAAATTACTATACATTTCTCGTGCATTTTACCAGAGAAATATGCTCACATTCCTGTATCTATATTCATATCCTCATAGAGTTCATAGAATGCTTATCACCCCTCAGATGCAGGTTCAGGCCATTAGTAAATAAAAACACATGATATCAAAGTGCAAAAGTGTCAATCCCAATGTGCAAAAATCCCAGTGTATAATCAAAGTCCTTTCTCAAAAAAAGGTAAAATTAACGGTAGGCCTATACCTTCTTTGGGGTGCCCATATTTATGCACATGCATATTTTTGTTTAAATCCACATACAATTCTTTCTAGAATGCCTATGAAAATTCTTACACTGCTGAAATGTTTCTCTTTCCCTACAGTTGTACATATGTTAAAAGGAAGTTGCTACTTTAAAAGCTCAACGAGAAATAAACCGATGTAGTGATTTTCCAAAAGGGTGCCCAAACTTTCTCATGGCACTGTATGTCACAGGTGGGGGGCACACAGTTATAACCAATTACCCTGAGGAGTTAACCGTACATCACCAAGTATGCCAAGACACAGGATGAGTTTAGAATATCAAATATTTATTTCCTACCCAGTCCTAAAGGAAGTCAAAGAGTTAATGTTCACAATAGGGGGATTCATGGGGGGTGGGGGGGATCAAAGTCCAGATTGTCCAGTGCCCGTCCTTGGCACTCATGCATGGCCACCACAGTCGAGGTCAAGAATGGGAAGGTCCATCTTGATCTGCGTCCATTTCTCGTAATTCCAGCACACACCAGAGAGTATGAGCAACTGCAGGCACCGCATAAATGTGGATAAAACACGATAAAGTGGCACTGCATACCATTCACCATCCTACTGTGAATGCTGCACACAGTGATGAAGGTTTACTAAAACTACGGCACATCACACGTGAGAATAACAAAGTAGCTTCCATCAAAAGGGGGCCGGGTCGCTACAATAGCAGCCTATTGTTTAAAAGCAGCCAGAGTTCCACTCAATAAACAAGAGTCAGGTTCGGACAGAGAGCGAGGAATAGAGTGAGAGAGAGCGCGACAGAGAGCCGAGGGCCGTGCTACATCTAGGAGGGGGGGAGGGGGACTTGCGAAGAAAGCGAAGAAAAAGGCCATGGCGACCTGTAATGGGGTAGTCAACTTCCCCCGCCATCTCCAACATAGCACAACCACCAGCGACCTGGGACACAGACCATCCTCGTTGGCAATATGCCATCTGCTCCCTCCGTGGACTCTGCGCCGGCTCGTTTCCATCATGTCTGCCCCCTCCGTCTTCTGGTGCCACCCGGCAACCGGATGGGCGTCTTCTCCCCCTCCACTGCAGCTGCCCCCGGCTGGGGCTCTATGAGTGCATTGCAATATGCGACCTTGCCTCCTCCACTTGGGCTTGTCTCCTTGTCCCGCCTCCTGGCCCCTCCTCCGTGGAAAAAAAAACGATAAAGTATCCCAGCTGGCAGCCTAGCCACAACAACTTTTGAGGGACTGTTTTTCATTCACCATCCCAATTGCAAATGAGAAAAAGACTCTACAATTGAGCTTTTGCAAGATATTGAAATATAATGCTGTTGTCAGTGATGTCATCATGACATATTACTTCCTGGTACAAGGAGACAAGCAAGTGGAGGAGGCAAGGACGCATTCTATCTCTCCGGCCTCCCGTGCTCTCCTCATGGCTGTCCTCTGCTCTCCTGTCCGCTCTGTCCCCTTGCCGTTCCACACCTGTCAAATATTAAAGCCCACCCCGCTCATGTGTCCCAATCACCGTCCAGTCACTGCATGATTCCGATCTGAAAGCAATCCCAATAATTAGTGTGTGTATTAACAGCAATCAGTAACTCCCTCTGTGTTTACATCCCACGGTCCGTCGTTAAAATGCTTCCCCCTGTAAAACAAGTGTCAAAATGTAATTTCCTCCCCCACGAATCTCAACACCCCCGTGACACATATTCACGAACGCAACTATTACCCTTTTCTGTCATCTTTTCAACAGAAGTGTATGTTATGTAACCTATAGGTATACAACTACTGTATAAATATTGTAGGGCACATTTAGTTTAAAGACGAAATGAAGCAGTGACCTAATATAGGGGTCTATAACACCAGTAAGATAAGCCAGCAAATATATATTTTTTGAAGTCTGAAATTTAAGCCGTTAATAAAAAAATAAAGCACAAACACGTAACGTTTCTGTTAACGTTTCCAGCCAACAGCGGGTGACGTCACGCGAATGGTAGTGTCCTATTCTAATACTGTTATGATAGTAGTGAATTAAACATTTGGGACTTGTGTGGCTGATTATGAGCTTATTTGCTTAACCCAAATGAAGCAAGAATACGTGTTTGGGTGGGACGGAACAAATATGAGGCATGAAGGCAGACAAGACATCCCATCACATGAACCACAGGTAAACAAGCAGCTTTTTTGCTAAGGTGACAAGTCGCTAACAAATTTTGGTATGAGCCAACATGATCCCTTTCATAATCGAGCAATGTTGCAGTTCCCTACCTTCATCTTCCGATGATTTCGCCACCATTTTCCAAGCACCTGAATTAATTTTACTTCACGTGCCCACGTTTATCTGTGTTATCCAGTCAAATCCAATCCAGCCAGTTTGAGGATGCATTCACGGCTTTTATAACAAAATAGTTTAATACAATAGATGCAGCTACTTTAATAAGCATGCCATAACTTAATTTAGGACATGATAGTTTAATGTGTGTACTGGCATCAACTTCAAATCCCCATAGCTCCTCCGACTCCGAGAGCGAGACGAGAGAGGGGATGGGATAGCCACACACACACAGGCTGCGTCCCTTCCCTTCACAAAGCTTTCCAAACTTCCGCCAATTTTGCAAGTTATTTTCTATTACTGAATTGAACCACATAGCCAACTTAACGACATGGGCTTTCAGATTAGCGTCCAACAATGCAGGAAAAAGACGTTATTGGTGACGGTCTGTCACTACAAACCTATGAGAGCGAGCAGCCCCACAGTCCTGACTCCTGTCCTGGTGGATGCAATGGGTGGATGGCTGCAGCTATCCCACCATGCTCGTAGCAAAGGCTTTTTGACACAAAGTGATAATGACACTTGGCATTTCTCTTTCATCTGATAGTAGGTATATAACATAGAAGACCCAGGGACAATGTAAAATGAACCCCTCGTCCTTCTTCAATTTTACTGCCACGATTAGAGTCAGTTAGCGCTGTAGTTAGCACACGCTAACGTTAAGTGAATGGAAGGCTACATTAGCCACCAACTTCTACCATTCGCGTTACGTAGGCAGCGAACATGGCTGCGCCCTTGTGGCCAAACTCGGTAATAACATGTCATTTTTCAGCAAAACTACTTAAAAGTGCAGTCCAACGAACATCCATTCGTTTATGAAAATAAATAAGCCACCAAAAAATGATAATAGTTGTCAGTGCTTCATTTCCACTTTAACAGTACTAATACTGTGAACGTTCTGTAGAGTATTGTTATTTTAACAGTTCAATTGTTGTTGAAATATTGTAGTGTACTGTGATACATTGAACGGCATTATGCTGCAGTAGATGTTTGGTGTAAAATAACAGTAGAATTACAGGTAACCAGACTTGCATGAAGCATGCTGTTATTTTGCAGGGAAATTTCTTACAGTGTATGTTCAACGTCTGAGCGAAGTATTGATCTGTGAATTATTGTTAACTTCAATATTAACCAATGATAAAATAAAAGAGCACTTGGAGAAAATGAATGATGAAGCAGCATTCCAGACTGCCCTCTTCCAGCCCTGGTTCATCACCTCCCTCCTGGCCTCCTCTGTACATCTCCTGGCCTCTTCTGCTTCTTTACGGGCCTTTTCTGCTTGTCTCTGTGCCTCTTCTGCTTGTCTACGTGCCTGTTCTGCTTGTCTGCGTTCCTCTTCTGCTTGTCTGCGTTCGTCTGCTGCTTGTCTCTGTGCCTCTTCTGCTTTTCCCCTGGCCTCTTGCCTGGCCACTTCTGTACATCTTCTGGCCTCCTCTGCTTGTCTACGTGCCTGTTCTGCTTGTCTGCGTTCCTCTTCTGCTTGTCTCTGTGCCTCTTCTGCTTGTCTGCGTTCCTCTTCTGCTTCTCTGCGTTCCTCTTCTGCTTGTCTCTGTGCGTCTTCTGCTTGTCTGAGTTCCTCTTCTGCTTTTCCCCTGGCCTCTTGCCTGGCCTCTTCTGTGCATCTCAATTCTTCCTTCGGTGCTCCATGGAAGCAGGGTGCACACTCATACGCCATGTCCGCACCCACAGGCCTGTGGTAATGTATATACAGAGACAAGGACATGCATTCACACATTATTACATGACTCGTCTTCATTCTGTAGAATGCACCGTTAATTTGAATGGGGCTCTCCAGCCTTCGCATATTTCTGAATAATGTGGTGGTCTATATGATGAGCTGATTTTGACACTTGGGAAACTGCTGAACTGCGCTGAATTTATATTGGCATAATTACAATGAAATACAGGAAGAAGATATATATGTACTTTACAGTTGTAGGAATCATGCGCAGGAACTACCAACAATTAAACAATCATGCAGTTGGCATTTCAAACGAAGATTGAAGGTATGTTTCATCCGACAGAGAAGCGTCTGATTTGCTCGCTTGAATCTGGTGAGAATACAGGAATAGGACATCTAATATGTAGTAGTCTCACCGGTAGTAGTCTCCCCCATTGTACTTGTATACATAGCGGCCGTAAATGTGGATCTTGAAGTAGTCGTCATGGTTCACGCAGCCACATAGCTGTTTCCTGCACTTAGAGCACCTCAGTCGAGAGCCCATAGTCGCCTCAGACGGTGTGTTCCCCATCTTCCACGACTGCAGGTATGTGTGTTTGTGTTTGTGAGAATCAAGAGAGCCCAGAGTCGCCTCATACGGTGCGTTCCCCATCTTCCACCACTGCAGGATGTGTTTGTGAGAATCAAGAGAGGTGAGCTGGAGACTGAATGTGTGTGTGTGTGTGTGTGTGTGTGTGTGTTTGTGTGTGTGTGTGTGTGTGTGTGTGTGTGTGTGTGTGTGTGTGTGTGTGTGTGTGTGTGTGTGTGTGTGTGTGTGTGTGTGTGTGTGTGTGTGTGTGTGTGTGTGTGTGTGTGTGTGTGTGTTTCTGCAGTTCCACAGGAGTTGAGTGAGACACAGGTGCAAACGTGTCCTGGAAGATAGAACATGGAAGGTAACATTTCTATTAAGGAGATATTATGTTGGTCTAGAACAGTGGTGTAGTCTACTTTTTTATGGTGTGTATACTGTATATTTGAGCATTTTTTGAAGTGGGTATACTGTATATATTTGTGCTATTCAATTCAATGGATCAATCAATTTTAAGTGGGTATACTGAAATCCCTGAAATTTAGAAGTGGGTATACTCTGTATACCCGCGTTCTACGTAGACTACACCACTGGCCTAGAACAAGTTAAAACAAGTTAGCCTTTTGGATTGTTTACGCTCAACATACATAGGTGTGTGGATTAAAAATTAACTGTTTCTAGGGAAGCTGTCAAGGAGGGACAAAGGGGTCAGTTGTCCCGAGAGGGTCCCCAGAATTGGGTCAGTTGTCCCGAGAGGGTCCCCAGAATTGGGTCAGTTGTCCCGAGAGGGTCCCCAGAATTGGGTCAGTTGTCCCGAGAGGGTCCCCAGAATTGGGTCAGTTGTCCCGAGAGGGTCCCCAGAATTGGGTTTTCATTGCATTGTGTGTATTGGATGTACTGTACTTAAGTAGTTTTTTTCTGGAATTTGCACTTACTTGAGTAAAAATTAAAAAATGCAGACTTTTACTTTTACCCAGTTACATTTTTTGATGATTACTTGCACTTTCTACTCCTAACATTTCTAGAAGAAGACTTAGTTACTAGTTAGCTACTTGTTATCCTTGGTTTTCCTGTTGTCTTTCGTGGATATTTGAGTAGCCTCAGCTTCGGGCAGGAAGGCGACCAAGCCCCTCTTCCAAACTGACACCCAGGGTGCATCCCAATATGTGACCTTGCCTCCTCCACTTGCCTCCTCCACTTGCTTCTCGTCATGATGACATCACTGACAACAGCATTATATTTCAATATCTTGCAAAAGCTCAATTGTAAAGTCTTTTTCTCATTTGCAATTGGGATGGTGAATGAAAAACAGTTCCTCAAAAGTTGTTGTGGCGAGGCTGACAGCTGGGAAACTTTATCGTTTTCTCCACGGAGGAGGGGCCAGAAGGCGGGACGAGGAGACAAGCACAAGTGGAGGAGGCAAGGACACATATTGGGATGCACCCCCAGTCAGAAAAGATACTTTAAAAAACATTAACAGGACTCCATAGTCATGTTCAAATAGAACCGAAAACCGTTGCAGAAACTTTTTCCTATTGGATCAAGTTGGTAGACATGGAGAAAGACAGCCATTGCGCGAGTAGGCCTACTTGTACTTTTGTACTCAATAATTTGTAATTTTTGTCTGCCTTTACGATACACTAAGCCAAGGCCTGCACCATTATGAAAATTATGAGACATGTGTTAGAGCATTCTACATTTACACTCAGCCATACATCACTGAAGTCAGATATATAATACATTTATCATAGTGTCAAATGCATTTGCAGTGTTGTGTACTTACAGTAAAATAAGTATATACACACTCCACTAACTAAGAATTGGTCCGAAACAAGAGTGTTAAAATCATAGAGCTGTGATTCTCAAAGTGTGGTCCGGGGACCACTAGTGGTCTGCGACAAAGCTCAGGTGGTCCGCGGGGGGATTGCTACTTGTCCACAGACAAGAAGTAGGCTATATTCATGAAATTATTGCAAAGCTAAATATAGCTAGTCATATTTTCACCACAATAAGACAGGCTTGTAAATGTGAACAACAAATATGGGATCTGCATCGAAATTAGCACCGGTCAACTATCAATTCAGTTGACAGGTGGTCCCTGAACATTTTTTGGGGGAAAAAGTGGTCCTTGGTCAGAAAAAGTTTGAGAAAGACTGCTATAGAGTAAGCCTAAGCAAGTATATAATATGGTATAGCACTTACCACTGGTCAGAGGAGCACAGAATGAGACCTGAACGTTACAAATTGGGAGAGCGTGGGGAAGCTGAGGGGAAGAGCTCTGCAGTGGAATATATATAACGTACCTAGTGCAGGGCCGTATTATCCATAAGGGCCAGTGGCACAGTACCCAGGGGCACCAGCCATTTTTAAGGCACCACAAGACGCAAACTTAACAAATATTGTTTTTTATAGGGGGCACCGGTAAGGTATAGTGCCCGCGGGCACCACATTAGCTTAATACGGTCCTGTCCTAGTGTCAAAAAATGATAGCAGAACTCAAAGTTTTCAGCTTTAGGTTAATGATTTGGGTGAGTGTTCTATCCATGTACTGCTGTACAAGGATGAACTGGATGAACACAAATTAATGTTTTATCCGTATATCATCCTATTCTGTGTGAGTGTGTGTGTGTGTGTGTGTGTGTGTGTGTGTGCGTGTGCGTGTGTGTGTGTGTGTGTGTGTGAGAGAGAGAGAGAGAGAGAGAGAGAGAGAGAGAGAGAGAGAGAGAGAGAGAGAGAGAGAGAGAGCAAGAGTGTTGTGAGTGTGAGTGTGTAATATAAATATAAAATAAAACACTATACAATAAAATGAATATGAATGAAAAAAACAATAGTTGAAGAATAAATAAATATATTTTTACAAGTCATCAGTGGGCCTATAAGGACAAACATAGATGTATAACAAATACCACATTTAGCAAAACACTATTTTCTTGTCACAAACACACCCCCAGACGGAGAAATGTGGTGTGGAGTCTTTATTTAAGTTTTTTTTTAAAATAGGCTAAGTATAAATTTCTGTTTGAGATAAATTAGTTTTCTACAATGTTATTTATGTTGTTGCGCTGCTGTAAGTCTTCGTTGAGAAAAAAAGTTTTGATAAGAAAGCAGAGTGGTATTTTGGTGTTAATGTTTGATTTGAAGCATAACGTGTTTTCCTGGAAGGGCTGTGCTCACATGCACACACTTGTTGTTTCCAGTTTTTTGGCTCTGACCTAACAACCACGTGCTTGACTCTGGTTAATATTTGAATAATACTAGGCATGACAACAAGTGGATTTGGCACTGTGATTATGAAGACGTAGAGACCCTTTTTCTGCTTGTTTAAATCAGTCTAAGTAGATGGTCATCAACAACTGACACTCTTAGGGCTTTCAGGCCGACCAGAACGGAGCTGGAGCCGGTGCCCGCACCAGTTACGTTCAGCACTGAAGTGCTCATCTGCGAACCTCCAGTGTTCATACCGGGCTCTGAACTTTTTCCGCACGTGATTGCGTCACCCGGATGAACCAGCTGTCGTACACGCTGTCGTCACGGTTCGCGGAGAAAAACCAAGTATTTTGCGGTTCGTATTGCGAACCAACTTTCCGGTTCGCCAACGCTAAAGTCTGTGACGTCAACACGACGGCCGGTTCGTGATTAGGTGCGGGAACGGGCACCGGCACGATTCTCAGTCGGCCTCAATATCTGTGGTTATCTACTACAAGGCACTCTCTACTGTTTACCTCTCTGTGTCCATAGCTGTCTGCCATACTTATGTGTTATGCTGTTGTGTGTCTTTGTCCATTATTTGTAATTGATGTTAGCGATACGCCACAACAAATTCCTCTCAACTATGCTGTCATGGCAATAAACATGAAGCTTGAATTCGTTCTATTCAGTCACTGATTCTTGAGAAAGTGGCTAAAACAGGTTGTAATCTCGAAAGAAAAAAACGAAGTGAATTATAAAATAATATGGTATATCCTCGTAGACAAAGGCCCTGGCTTTTCAGAAATGCACAAGGCCAATCTCCCCATTTTTTTTTTTTTTCATAAATTAGGTTTTTCTCCAATCATACCCTGTTTTTCGTCAACACCGTCGGACACAATTAAAAGTAATACAAAGTGTATTGATTTGGTTGCATATGTATCTGGAGCAGGGCTCTAAATTAACACACGCCAACACGCCAAACACGGGTGAAAATTCATTTTGGCTAGTAGAAAAAAATACCTACCCGCCAATTTGGCTAGTAGCGCCCGAGTACAGTAACTTATGAACGGTAAACCGCTGCTCTGACGAACGTTATACGGCGAGATTTCCTACATTACCCATGGACACTAGCGTCACGAGGTAGCCTCCCACCGTGGGCTTTCCAGTGCATCGAGCGTCAACTCCATGCTGTTGCGCGCGCCAGGATTGAAAACATTTCAGACGACCAGCCTTCTGTCAGCTAAGCTGCGTTCACACTATTCTGACAGGCAGCTCTCCTCCTATGCTCTCGTCGCTTTCGCTACAACCTTTTTAACGTCACTACTGATATTATTACTATATGAACCTTGCTGTAACAGGCTGCATTTTTGAAGCAGCGATGCCCTGGCCGTTTCAATACTTCTGTTGTGTAAACGTTTTGTGCGAGTGATGAGAATGTGGCGGGGGTTAGAGCAAGGTTCTGTGTGTTGGTGAATGCTAGTAGCCTAGTAATTGTAAATAGTGACGTTAAAAATGAGTGGTTGTGGAACGAAATAGCGACCAGGGTAGAGGAGGAGAGCCGACTGTCAGAGTAGTGTGACCGCAGCTGTCTTCTGAAATGTTCAGAGTCCTGGCGGAACTAAGTTGGAAAGCCCACGCTATCGGAAAGAGAAAAAAGCAACCAACGACGAAGCTGTGGAAGTAACAAAGGAAGCGAAGATTCCCGAGATATTATTTATTTTTAATTAAACTAGGCTTCTATGTTCTTGGCTTCTTTGTTGCGCATGGTAGAGAAGAGCTCCTCCTCTCTCCTCTCCTTTTTCTCTCATCTCTTCTCCTTCCT
>NC_085868.1:52809809-52837309 GCF_034702125.1 Engraulis encrasicolus | reverse complement strand
AGTCAGGTGAGATGGGGTGAAGACGGGGTGAATTAATCATAGAGAGTGACGCAAACAGAATGGGAGGCGATGGGAGGGGGTGGAGGGGTAGTGAATCATTTCACACAGAATAGATGGAGGATAGAGGGAGGGAGGTGTGGAGAACGATAGAGGAAAGGAAGGAGGTGTAGAGAGCGATAGAGGGAGGGAGATGCAAACAAAATTGGAGGCAGCAGGGGGGAGGAGGGCTGGTGCCAGGGAGCGGTGTGATTTTCTGAATAAAATTTTTTGAGAGGGGTTGTTATTGAGATGAGATTGAGAGAGAGAGAGTGAGAGAGAGAGAGAGAGAGAGAGAGAGAGAGAGAGAGAGAGAGAGAGAGAGAGAGATATGGAGGTAGACCAAGAACCACAACAGGTGAAGGAGGAAGAGGGCATGATCAGCATGGGGGGGGGGTTACAACATGGTAAATCATTACAGACAAGTCAGTGAGAATAGCTTGATGAAGAAAGACATAGGGCCAGAGAGGGAGAGAGAAAGAGAAACAGAGAGGAGCCGAGGGAGAGAGAGGAAGGGAGTGAAGGGAGACAGTAGTGAAAGTGAAAGCCCATTGGGAAACTCCAACTCCCATTGTCATTGTGACACAGCACTCCACAGCACACAAGTGAACACTGCACACTGCACACAACGAAATTGCATTTATGCCTCACCCGTGCAAGGGGGCAGCCCTCAGTGGCACCCCATGGGGAGCAGTGCGGTGGGATGGTACCATGCTCAGGGTACCTCAGTCATGGAGGAGGATGGGGGAGAGCACTGGTTGATTACTCCCCCCACCAACCTGGCGGGTCGGGAGTCGAACTGGCAACCTCTGGGATGCAAGTCTGACACCTAACCGCTCACCCATGACTGCCCAGTAGGGTGTTAAGATCAAACTGCACTATCGGCCCGATTCTTGGCCGCAAAAAAACATTACGACAATCGGTGGAACGCTACCCCCAGGACCATCGCAAGCGATTGTTGGGCAAGATTTCCTCGTCATGTGCAACATTGCAAGACAGAATTTTGGTAGCTCAAAGAGTTGCTGATCGCAAATCGTAGAAATCAAACTCTGTTTGATATTTGGGACTCGAAATAGAATTGTTTATGATCAGGGATAAGATTAACAGTTGCGACATCAAAATCGGACACAAAAGAATGGGTGGGGGACTCGGGATAGAGAGAATAAGGGATAGATGGAGAGAGAGAGAGAGATTGTTGGAAGAGGAAGGGAGGAGGAAGGGAAGAGGAAGGGAAGAGGAGAGGAAGAGGAGGAAGAGGAGGAAGAGGAAGGGAAGAGGAGGAGGAGGGGAAGAGGAGGAGGATGAGGAGGAAGAGGAGGAGGAGGGGAAGAGGAAGAGGAAGGGAAGAGGAAGAGGAAGAAGAAGGTAGAGGAAGAGGAAGGGAGGAGGAAGGGAAGAGGAAGGGAAGAGGAAGCAATCTCTTAATCATTAGACTGTGACAGAGAGGGAGAGAGAGAGAGGGAGAGAGAGAGGGAGAGAGAGAGAGAGGGAGAGAGAGAGAGAGGGAGAGAGAGAGGGAGAGAGAGAGAGAGGGAGAGAGAGATGGAGAGGGAGAGAGAGAGGGAGAGAGAAGGGGGGATGTATGGATAGAAGGAGGGAGAGAGAGAGGGAGAGAGAGAAGGGGGGATGTATTCTGCCGTGCAATACAAGAACGCAGTAAGTCGGGGTCAGGTCGAAATTGAGTTTAGAACGGAAATGGGCTTTATAACACCTCATTTATCTTGTGTCAAAAAATGATGGTCCACCTTTGTCCCGTTTCAGAGAAAACCCGTGCCAAAAATGCAGTAACTCCAAAAACACGACATATTTCAAAACAAGAACGCAGTAACCCATGTTACTGCGCCTCTGTTGTTTCATAGGCTACGTCGTTCAAGCTAAAACGCATGTGAGAAGGCTAGCTCTCCCCTTCTCACAAGGTTTTTAAAAACGTTCATATACTTTGGGCATTCATGGGCAGCTGCGCAATTTGTCTGAGAAACTGTTGATGCTCCGCGATGATCGCGAGGCAAGGAGCGCACAGGAGACGTTGCAAAGCACACACACACACACACGCACGCACACACACACACACTGGCGCATCGGCGCACACAAGGACGGACAGTTTGAACATTGTTTCAGCAACTGCGTTTCTCGTTTCCATCTGTTGGTTGGTTTGACTTGCGTGGAAAGCGCGCACCACGTGAGCAGAAATTCCCAATCACCGTGACTTCGGACAGGTGGTGATAACTTGAAGTCGTGTGCTTGAAATAATGGACTAATGTTTTGATCCTGACTGAACTAAATGTATATTGTGTATATGATGGTGGGGGAATGCTTGGGCAACTGTTATTTTCCTTTGTATTTTTGGTTCTTTGTTTGAGATGGTAAATGTGTCAGTTTATTCAGTTAATTGAATTGTGTTGAGTTGAAACGGCAGTGTAATCAGGTGAAGAACCTGTGAGTAATTAGTAAGCTATCAGTCATTGGTTAATTGAATGATTGAAGTGTGAATGTAAACCCGGGAATGGGTAGCTCTTGAGGAGAGGGGCTTGAAACAGCTAGTTGTGTGGCTGTGTTCATTTAGACAACTGCTGTAACCAGAGAGAGCAGGTTTGTCGTGAAATTTGTGCCGTAGCATTTTGAAAAGTCAAGTTACTGTTTGGATCCAGAATTTCTGTTATTTATGTTGAGTATCTTTCAGTTTGTTTTCAGTTGCCCACGTGCACATTTATTTTGGTGAAAATAAAGCCCATATATTTTTGATATCAAGTTTGTTCCGAGCTGCGTTCATCTCCCGCGAAACTCCAACCGCAAAGCCTATCCTGATTAGTGAGAACAACCAACTTTCTCACAGCGCAGTAAGTCGTGTTACTGCGTTCTAAGTGTGAAAGACGTTCGGTTTTGAAGTTACTGCAGCTTGCAGCTTGCAGCAAAAGGCTACACTTACAAGCCTACAACGCAGTAAGTGAAGTTACTGCGCTCTAAGTTTGTAAGACGTTCGGTTTTGTAGTTACTGCAGCTTGCAGTAACAACAGAATTTAATTGCAAATCGTTTTCCCGCGACATACTGTCTCGCGAAGTCAAAATAAACAACTATAGCGTTCAGGAATCATCACCTCAGGCAAAAATATACATTTCCACTCACTCCCTCACAATTCCCTGCGGAAATATGGCATTTTCTAGGGGCAGGAAGATGGTCGAACTTGCTATTAGGGCTGTAACGGTGTGAAATTTTAGGCTCACGGTTATTGTGGCCAAAATTACCACGGTTTACGGTATTATCGCGTTTTTTTTTTTTTTTTTTTTTTTTTAAATGCCGACACTAAAGGCGACATGGTACCGCAAACCTCGAACAAAAACCTTACATTGCGCAATCATTTATAGCCTAATCCTCGTGTAGCCTAATAAACACAGGAACAGTATTTGAAAGCTTAGACCCTGAAGAATGTTTTAGCACTACTTTACAGATATTTGAACATATTGTTTGTGCGTTATTGTTGTTAATTTATTACAAAATGTCGCGTTTCAAATTTCACCCCAAGCCCCCACTTTCACGGCGTCTCCATACCTTTCTATGAGTAGACATCGAAAACGTGGATAAATCCTAGCATGCATGGTGTCAAAATGCTCCTCTAGCATCCATGGGGTTAGAGCATATGTAGTTTTTTCACTGTATTTCAACCACATGTGCAACCCGACTATAACTAAACCAGTTTACTGTGTTACGATCGCAGATTTTTCCCTCCCCTGGTGCTTTTGCATTTTCGAATGGACTACCTCCATATGACCAACGCCTTTTCACGTGACCCCTTTACAGTTAGTAAACACATATGGCCATGCGCCATACAGAAACTAGATATGTGTTTTTCCCCGAAATAAGAAAACAGATGGTCCCGGTAACTTCAGATATGCGGGCTGTGCAAACTCCATACAGTGAATGGGTTGTGCTCTCCCGACAGCACCGCAGTGAACTGCAGGCATGGCTCGACTAGTGAGTGGGGACGCAACGCAACCTGTTTACACAGAACCTCTCTAGTGATGAGGCTGTGCACACATGCCTCTGTCTCGCTAGCCAACGTAGCCTTTGACACCGCAGCAAGCACTTGAATCATGGCTCTCATATTCTGGGAACGAAAAACATTGGCTCTTCGACACGTATGAAAAATTACCAAAAACGAGCCAACGAGATGTTTCGGCGAAGCTTGGCATTCCCCAGGAGGCTACCTTGTGTTTAAACTGCTCCAGGCTGCGTCTCCCCACGAGTCCCTCCCACTCCCCCTCGCCCTTCTCATCTCTCCTATGCCAGCAAGCCCAGCGCGACTTTCCCAATTCCAAGCAGTTAGAGTGGCTTTTTAAAACTGTGTCAAAAAATCACGTTGTAGGCTAGGCTACTACTGTAGGCTACAGCAGGCTATGCAACAGTGTGTTATTTATCGGTGTAGCAATTTCAAGTGCCCATGTCTAGCCGCGTTTTGCATGTGTAGTGGAGCGCTGCTCCTTTAAGGGAAAGTCTGACGCTGCGGCACACGTCACCACGCCGCTCGTAGAGGCTTATGGGAAGTCTCTTCATAAACACTGCCAGTGGCTAGTATTCGGTAAGCCTGCAAAGTCCCCCTTTGCGCGTTTCATCGCCACCGGCGAATGCTGTGGTTGCTTCTCCCCTCGCCGTCGAGAGGAGTGCGGTGTCCAGTTCAGATCTAGGAGATGTGGACCATTTCTTGTCCTCGTGAGTATGTGGACCATTTCTTGTCGCTGTTTATGTGCTAGCCAGCAGCTAGTGGCTAACTTCGCGTCTGCTGCTCTATAGGTTGTGATTCCAACTTGGCATATCTTACTTGGCTAGAGTGATCTCTTGCTTCTCCACGGGCAAGGACTTCGGTGGACAATGCCAACGGTTACCTTGCGCTTTTCCCGTCTCCTGCACGCCGGTATGTATTATAGTGGGTTAGCTTGTGCCTTTACCCAGCCCTGACTGTTTGTTTTCGTACCATGGTTGCTAACGACGGCCATTATTATGGTTTCAGCGTGTGGTCGCTACCGGCGCCTCGGCCGTGTACCTCTGTATTGGCACTCCGACTGTGAGAATCGCGCATCGGTGCACCCTCATCTCCGGGTAAGGTAACCTCTCGGCAGCAGAATCGTGTCATAGTGGGTGTCCTGCTAGCTTGGCTAACGCTCTCCTCCTCCCTCGCAGGTTGTATCCGTGTGGCCGTGGTCAGACACACCACGCGTTTAGGTGCACGAGCGGCGACTTTTAGACCCGGTTGTGTGGTGCCTCTGGAAGCCGGGAACCCGTATCTCGGCTGCTGCTCCGGCCTCGGGAAATTGGACGTTTGTGTGTGTGTGTGTGTGTGTGTGTGTGTGTGGGCGCTCGGCTCGGTGTGAGCTGGTGGTGAGCCATTCCACAGTGTGTGTGCGTGTGTGTACGTTGGTGCGTGTGAGTGTGTGTGGGGATACCTAGGGGACTGCACTGAGCTGAGTCTCTGGGGTTGGTTTACCTCATGTTTTGATTTTCGTTTTCTTTCGTTTGCTGTGCCTAATTTCCTTTTTTTTCATTATTTCATTCAATTATCTAATTTCTTATTTAACTGCATGTGTTAATTGGATTTTGATTTATTTTGCATGGTTTGCTATGATTTCTTGTGGTTTCTGTTTGCCGTGAATTATTTCTGTTTGTTGTGAACTATTTCTTTACTTTTTCTTTTGTTAATCCTGAGGTGTGCCATTCGCCCTATTGTGTTAGCCGTGCCAGCCCCTAGTGGCAAAGTCTGACAACCTACCAGGTGTGTTGTTTATTGTGAATTAAGGAACATACTTTGGGGCAGGTGTTTACAGATCCGCGGGTGTGGTGGCAGCACACCCACCCCTGCACTTTACTGTTAACGTGAACATACTTTGGGGCAAGTGTTTATCTATCTGCGGGTGATTGCGACAGCACACCCACCCCACTGCACTTTGTGAACTGTGAGTACCTTTTTATGTTTATTGCAAAGAGTGAGAAAAATATATTTTTATAACGCACAGAATAATAAAGATTTGAATTATTAATTGTCACCACTGTCTCTGCCTCCATTGTGCACGAACCTGTGTTTGCCTGGTAATCTATTGTGCGGGTACATTGTGTGTTGGTCCGGGGTATCTGTAACTACCCCTAATTCATTTCCTCCGGGGGCTCCACCCCCGGGGGTGGCGTAGTCGAACTACTTCCTGTAACGGTCTCGCCCACTACATTTTGGCTTATAGTCGGGCAGGATTGGCATAGGAGCAGAGACACTGGTTTCATTTTTTTAGGTTTTTGTTTTGTCACTCTTTGTAATAGAAATTTGTCATATGGTCAATGGTTGAATGAGTGTATGTATGTGGTTGGTTGAAAGTGTGAGCACCACTGAATAAGCGCTGTGAGTTTGTGTTTTTCCTGTAGAAGCGGAGCAGCAGCCGAGGTTGGGAGACCGCCCCTCTCTCGGGATTTGGACCAGCCATCCCTGTGAGTTTTTGCATTTTCCAAATTTGTCTTGATCGGTTTCCGCAGCATGTCGCGGGACGCACAAGAGATTAGGGATGAGTTGGCTGAGGTAAGAGCCGAGAATGAGCGCTTAAAGGCCTCCCTCGCCCAGCGGGCCACAAGTACGAGCACACTAAATGGTAGCGCCCCGGCAGGGTCCGCTACAGAACGTTTGGTCTTTGTCCCAAGGGAAAAGAAGTGCCCATTGTTTAGGGGAAATGGGGGCATAAGTATCGAGGCGTGGAAGGAGGAGGCGGAGGCATGTATGCGGGCGCGCCATTTTTCTGCTGCCGAGAGAGCCTATTTTCTTTACGATCACTTGGATGGCGAGGCACGGGATGAGATCCGCTATAGGCCGAGAGAAGAAAAAAGAAAACCCAGAGAAAATTTTTGAAATTTTACAAGAGCTTTACGGTTGCCCACAGTCATACGTGGCCTTGCAGGAGGCGTTCTTTTCGAGAAAACAGCAAGAGGGAGAGACACTGCTAGAGTTTTCAATCGCATTAATGACCCTTATTGATAAGGTTAGACGAAATGCGCCTGAGGGAATTCTTAACGCTGACGTTCTTCTGCGTGATCAGTTTGTGGAGCATGTTAACGAGGGCGCCTTGCGTCGTCACTTGAAGAGTTTCATTCGGACCACGCCGTTAGCCACTTTGATCGGGGTGCGTAAGGAAGCCATGCGTTGGGAACGGGAGGGCGCCGCCGAACCGCAGCGGCCGCGTAGCTTTTCCTTATCTTCACTCGATCGCTCCCTTGGGGTCCCTGGTACCTCTTGCGCCGTAAGCATGGATCCCCGTGGTGGGGCGCCGACCAGATCTGATATGGAGAAGTTGCAGGCTGACATGGCGAAGCTCATGGAAATGGTGCAAAATCAACAGGCTCAGTTGCAGCATCTTTCTCGGGGTGCGGCCACACAGGGGGAGCCACGGAGGCGAGGTCGGTCTCCTCGGGAGGGACCCCTTGCCTGCTGGCGCTGTCGTGCGATAGGCCATATTGCTGCGGATTGTGACGGAGAACGAGTGGTGGGGCCCCCACAAGCACCCTCCCGTAGAGGCGCCGGGTTTTCGGAGAATGGGCCCCTCCAACCGAACCAGCCCTCGGGAAACTGACGCCCACCGGACTGAGGAGTCACAGTCCGGGGGGGGCCTCTCTTGGCTCACGTAATGCCCTTGCCCCTGCCAATGCCGCCGAGGCGTTACTTTCTAACTGTCCACATCTGCTCGTCCGGATGGGCGGGGTTCAGGTCCCCTGTCTCATTGACACTGGGTCTATGGTGTCCACCGTCACTGAAAGTTTCTTTGCTGCCAACTTCGAATCTATGGGGCAGGAGCGGTTACGCTC
Organism: Engraulis encrasicolus; assembly: GCF_034702125.1. Lineage (NCBI taxonomy): Eukaryota > Metazoa > Chordata > Actinopteri > Clupeiformes > Engraulidae > Engraulis > Engraulis encrasicolus. Next base: position 52,829,448 of record NC_085868.1, on the reverse strand, counting down.
ATGTCACTGGCTGCAGCTCCGAGCGGCCAACGGCCTAGAGATTCCTTACTTGGGCTACTTGGAGCTGAATATTGAGCTTTGCGGGAAGAGTATGCCTGATTGCGGTGTTCTGGTCGTTCGCGACCCCCCAGGGGGCACGGCTTCCGTGGTCCCTGGGGTTCTTGGTATGAATGTTATCGGCAAGTGTTATAAGGAACTTTTTGGGCGGCACGGTCCCACGCTTTTCGATCTCCCATCAGTGTCAACGGCCCCTCGACCGGTGCTGAAAGCGCTGCAACACTGTCATCAGGCTGAAATCCGGCCCACCCCCGAGACCAGCGGCGTGGTGAATGTCCGGGGCCGTGCGCCATGGCGGGTTCCGGGGGGGACCATGAAGTTGATTCCTGCCACCTGCCCTGAGCAACACTCAGGGCTTGGAACCCTCTTTGAGCCGACGGACCGGGGGTTGCCCGGGGGGTTGCTGGTGTCCCCTGCCTTGGTGCAGGTGACCCGTGGCTTGGTGCAGATTCCTGTAGTTAACGTCGGTTGTACGGACGTCCTGCTGTACCCTCGTACTAGACTCGGACAGGTGAATGCTGTGTCGATCATCAGCTTGCCACGGGACGTGGTGGAGGTCCGTTCCGTGGCCGCCATTACTGACCCTCAGGCGCCTGCCCCGTCGCCTTTGGAGACACAAATCCGCGCAGTGGACTTGTTACCCCTGCCTGCCGAGGAACAGGCTGAGGTCCGGGCCCTGCTTCTGAGGTACTCTTCGGTCTTCTCCGCCCATGAGGGCGACTTGGGTTGCACTTCCCTAATCTCGCACGACATCCCGCTGTTGGATCCGACACCGGTCCGGCAGCGTTACCGGCGCATTGCCCCCTCCGACTACGAGGCCGTAAAAACCCATATCAACCAGCTCCTCCAGGCGAAGGTCATCAGAGAAAGCAGTAGTCCATTCGCGTCTCCCATTGTTCTAGTCCGGAAGAAGGATGGGAGCTTGCGACTCTGTGTCGACTATCGCCTGTTAAATGCCCGAACTCGGAAGGACGCCTTTCCGCTTCCTCGGATCGAGGAGACATTGGACATGTTGGCAGGTGCCCGCTGGTTTTCTACGATGGACTTAGCCAGTGGGTACAACCAAGTCCCCGTGACAGAAGGTGATCGGGCCAAAACGGCATTCTGTACCCCCTTCGGGTTGTTCGAATGGAACAGAATGCCTTTTGGCCTGTGCAATGCACCGGGTACATTTCAACGATTAATGCAACGTATGTTCGGCGACCAACAGTGTCATTCCGTTCTACTGTATCTTGACGACATCGTGATCTTCTCGTCCACCGTGGCGCAACATCTACAGCGCCTGGAGATGGTCTTGACCCGGTTGCAGTCGGAGGGGCTGAAGGCTAAATTAGGGAAGTGCGCGTTCTTTAAGCCGGAGGTTCAGTACTTGGGACATGTGATCTCCCAGCACGGGGTCTCTACCGACCCTGGCAAGGTGGAGGCAGTGGCCACATGGCGGCGACCTGCCAATGTGTCGGAGCTCCGATCCTTCCTAGGCTTCGCCAGCTATTATCGACGATTCGTCGAAGGATTCGCAAAGCTGGCAGCGCCGTTGCATCGATTGGTGGCCACCTTGAACGGGAGCCGTTCCCGTCAGCCCTCGGGGCAGCAGTTTCTTGATGCATGGTCAGAGGATTGCGAAAGAAGTTTTGAGGAACTCAAGGGGAGGCTCGTGTCGGCGCCGGTACTGGCGTACGCGGACTTTAGCCGCCCATTTATTCTTGAGGTCGACGCCAGCCATTGCGGACTGGGCGCGGTCCTCTCGCAGGAGGTGGACGGCAAAGTCCGACCGGTGGCATACGCCAGTAGAACGTTAAGACCTACAGAGCGGAATATGAACAATTACAGTTCTATGAAGCTCGAGTTCCTCGCCCTAAAATGGGCCGTCACCGAGAAGTTTCGCGAATATCTCTTGGGCCAGAAGTGTGTCGTGTACACTGATAATAACCCCCTGAGTCACCTCACTACTTCCAAACTCGGGGCGGTCGAACACCGGTGGGCCGCACAGCTTGCATCATTTGATTTTGAATTAAAGTACCGCTCGGGTAGATCTAACGGTAATGCGGACGGCCTGTCGCGGCAGAATCAGCCAGACCAAGAAGACGTGAGTGACCTGGTTCCGGGTACAGCGGTCCCTAGATTGCTGCAACAGGTAGCGGCTCAGGGAGACTGCAGCACCGCCTCTCAGTCCAGTGTCTCGGGGTTGTTCCCCCACGCTTTGCCGGTTCTGCGCACTCTGCAAGCAAGCGACCCCGGTGGTCAGCTGCAACCGGCCGCTGTCCCGGGGGGTAGCATCACCGCCTCTCAGTTGGTTGTTTCGGTGCTGCCCTCCCACTCTTTGCCGGACCTGTGCGCTCTGCAAGAAGGAGACCCTGTTATCCAGCCGATTCTGGCCTTCTGGAAGGCGCGTCGGCGGCCTACTCGTGAGGAACGGGAGGCTCTGTCACCCTTGGCCTTGATCCTGTTGCGGCAGTGGAAACGGTTTGTGGAGAACGATGGAGTCCTTTACCGGAGAGTGCTACACCCCAGTGGCCGTGATGAGTGCCTCCAGCTGGTTTTGCCGGCTGCCCTGCAATCAGAGGTCCTAAACCAGCTCCATGAGCACCATGGCCACCAGGGGATTAATCGAACACTGGAGTTGGTTGGGCAACGGTGTTACTGGCCCCGCATGTTTGCGGAGGTGCGCCGATGGTGTGAAAAGTGCCTTAGGTGCCAAGAGTCCAAAGGGGAGCCTCCTCTAGCCGCCGCGTATATGGGCCACCTACTGGCATCTCGGCCCAACGAAGTGGTAGCTGTGGATTTCACGCTTTTGGAGCCCACGTCGGGGGGGGTGGAGAACGTTTTAGTCATCACGGACGTCTTCAGTAAGTATTCCATCGCCGTCCCCACCCGGGATCAGCGGGCCTCGACGGTCGCCCAGGTCTTGCTTGTGGAATGGTTCTACCGGTTCGGAATTCCTGGTCGGCTCCACTCCGACCAGGGGCGCTGTTTCGAGGGCACCCTGATGCAGCAGCTTTGCGGGCTGTACGGGCTCCAGAAGTCCCGAACCACCCCGTACCATCCGGCCGGGAACGGCCAATGTGAGCGATTTAACCGCACTCTACACAACCTCCTGCGTACCCTACCGGCCTCTCGGAAGCGCGACTGGGCAACTTGCCTGCCGCACGTAACCTTCTGTTATAATACCACCCCGCATCAAGCGACAGGAGAATCGCCACACTTCCTTATGTTCGGCCAAGAGCCACAGCTACCCGTAGACTTCCTCCTGGGCCGAGTTCGGCCACCGGTCCATGGTCGAGTGTGTGACTGGATACAGGAGCATCAGGCCCGGCTTCAAGTGGCATTTGATGGGGCTCGGGAGCGGTTGGCCGCAGCGGCGGAATATCGCAAGGACAGACACGATGCACGGGTGAAGACTGCTGTTTTAGAAGTAGGGCAACGGGTATATGTACGCAACCTCGGCGTGCGAGGTCGAAATAAAATCCAAGATGTGTGGAACTCCCAGGTACACATGGTGGTGCGTACCCCTTCGGAGACCGGAGCCGTGTACACGATCGCCCCCGTCAACGATCCAACGAAACTGAAGCACGTTCACCGCAGCATGCTGAAAGGAGTGGTGGGCCCCCTGGCCCCCGACACCCCCCCGGGGTCGGGCCGACCAGGCGAACCTACCCCTGTCGACTCAGGGGAGCTATCGAGCGAAGAAGATATCCTTCTTGGGGAGCAGGTGGGCGATGCTGGCTTGGGTGTCCCAGCAGAGCCCCATGCACCCCAGGGTGGCACCTCAGGAGGAAACGAAGGGCAGCGTCGGACTTCGCAGGCTTCCCCCGGCAGTTCGGCCGCTCAGCCACCCGGGTCGTGGCACTAGCAGCAGCGAGGTGCCCCCACGCCGGACTTTCCGGTCTAACGCGGGACAACACTCTAATCCCCATCGGCTGCCTGGTGGGGCGACTTCAAACTCTTGATGGAATTTTGGATCTGGGAGTGGGGGGGAAAGCGTACCTGCATCGTCGGGCCGACGATTCAACATGTGGGGGGTAGATTGTAGTGGAGCGCTGCTCCTTTAAGGGAAAGTCTGACGCTGCGGCACACGTCACCACGCCGCTCGTAGAGGCTTATGGGAAGTCTCTTCATAAACACTGCCAGTGGCTAGTATTCGGTAAGCCTGCAAAGTCCCCCTTTGCGCGTTTCATCGCCACCGGCGAATGCTGTGGTTGCTTCTCCCCTCGCCGTCGAGAGGAGTGCGGTGTCCAGTTCAGATCTAGGAGATGTGGACCATTTCTTGTCCTCGTGAGTATGTGGACCATTTCTTGTCGCTGTTTATGTGCTAGCCAGCAGCTAGTGGCTAACTTCGCGTCTGCTGTTCTATAGGTTGTGATTCCAACTTGGCGTCTCTTACTTGGCTAGAGTGATCTCTTGCTTCTCCACTGGCAAGGGCTGCGGTGGACAATACCAACGGTTACCTTGCGCATTTCCCGTCTCCTGCACGCCGGTATGTATTATAGTGGGTGAGCTTGTGCCTTTACCCAGCCCTGACTGTTTGTTTTCGTACCATGGTTGCTAACGACGGCCATTATTATGGTTTCAGCGTGTGGTCGCTACCGGCGCCTCGGCCGTGTACCTCTGTATTGGCACTCCGACTGTGAGAATCGCGCATCGGTGCACCCTCATCTCCGGGTAAGGTAACCTCTCGGCAGCAGAATCGTGTCATAGTGGGTGTCCTGCTAGCTTGGCTAACGCTCTCCTCCTCCCTCGCAGGTTGTATCCGTGTGGCCGTGGTCAGACACACCACGCGTTTAGGTGCACGAGCGGCGACTTTTAGACCCGGTTGTGTGGTGCCTCTGGAAGCCGGGAACCCGTATCTCGGCTGCTGCTCCGGCCTCGGGAAATTGGACGTTTGTGTGTGTGTGTGTGTGTGTGTGTGGGCGCTCGGCTCGGTGTGAGCTGGTGGTGAGCCATTCCACAGTGTGTGTGCGTGTGTGTACGTTGGTGCGTGTGAGTGTGTGTGGGGATACCTAGGGGACTGCACTGAGCTGAGTCTCTGGGGTTGGTTTACCTCATGTTTTGATTTTCGTTTTCTTTCGTTTGCTGTGCCTAATTTCCTTTTTTTTCATTATTTCATTCAATTATCTAATTTCTTATTTAACTGCATGTGTTAATTGGATTTTGATTTATTTTGCATGGTTTGCTATGATTTCTTGTGGTTTCTGTTTGCCGTGAATTATTTCTGTTTGTTGTGAACTATTTCTTTACTTTTTCTTTTGTTAATCCTGAGGTGTGCCATTCGCCCTATTGTGTTAGCCGTGCCAGCCCCTAGTGGCAAAGTCTGACAACCTACCAGGTGTGTTGTTTATTGTGAATTAAGGAACATACTTTGGGGCAGGTGTTTACAGATCCGCGGGTGTGGTGGCAGCACACCCACCCCTGCACTTTACTGTTAACGTGAACATACTTTGGGGCAAGTGTTTATCTATCTGCGGGTGATTGCGACAGCACACCCACCCCACTGCACTTTGTGAACTGTGAGTACCTTTTTATGTTTATTGCAAAGAGTGAGAAAAATATATTTTTATAACGCACAGAATAATAAAGATTTGAATTATTAATTGTCACCACTGTCTCTGCCTCCATTGTGCACGAACCTGTGTTTGCCTGGTAATCTATTGTGCGGGTACATTGTGTGTTGGTCCGGGGTATCTGTAACTATCCCTAATTCATTTCCTCCGGGGGCTCCACCCCCGGGGGTGGCGTAGTCGAACTACTTCCTGTAACGGTCTCGCCCACTACACATGCATAACCTGAATCACACTGTGCAGAAACTCGCCAGAAGACGTTTGTCGAATGGGAACTTTACAAACGTATTTGATATCATAAGAGATGACGACCCGTGCGTGGTCTATGCTTCGAAATGCATATAAGCCTCGTCTTTCTCAGCGCTCATTTTTGGCAGACAGGTAGAGACAAAAAAGAGGTGAAATAATACAAATTCGGTTTTAGTAATCAACCGCTTACAGTGTTCAAATTGGCTCCTCGGACAAACGTGACCACTATAAGCGGATTCCACTGTTAACATTCTGTACGGTTAGGTGAGTTATGGAAATGCAGATATTGTCACTCACGTCTCGTCACCGTCAAACTATTTAGGAGTGTCTGGGATGAAAGATATCCCGGTGTAACGGTGTGCGGTAAGGTAACCCACCGAGATAACACCGTATTTTAAAATTCAGACGGTTATCTTCACCGTCATCATATTTAAGCGCGGTTACCCTGAAAACCGGTAACCGTTACAGCCCTACTTGCTATTACACAATATAATGATGGCAAAGTCATTTTTGATACGGTGGTAAGCAGCAATGAAACTCTGGCATGGGCCTAATTATTAACAAGCATCTTACCTGCTCCGTGGCTAGACCGTTTTCTCTTAAAACGCTATAAAAATCCGAGTAGGCCTATAATCCGACATTCCACTGACTTTTTAAAAGATATAGCCTATCGGCGTTTCCTTGTGAGAAGGTAGACCTATCTGATATGCTACCAAACTGAGGGCGGATATCCTTCAACTTCAAAAATGAATGCTGACATTGACAACATAACAATGTTGTGCTTACATAGGCATAGGCCTATGTGAAGAAAATAAATAGGCTACAGGAAACATTGGTCATGTTTTTTCTTGATGCAATTGCGCTCTCTGCTGGTCAGAAAACATGCTAATAAAATTAGACAACTTTCTGAGAAGATGTCTAGCCTACTAAAAAGGAGCATATCAAGAAGAGTCTCTGTCTCATGCCTCAAACAATAGATAGATAGATAGATGGATAGATAGACAGATATATATTGTGATAATCATTAAAACCATGAGAAAATAAGAAAAATCATTATTATTTTGTTATTCATTTTGCAGTTAGCAATGAGGGAGCCACCACTTTGAGTGATGCAGAAGAAAAGTCCAGACAGGAAACACTAGCAAAATTGTTTTCTTCGATGGAGAGAGATGAGAGCAGTGTTGAGGAGAGAGATGAGAGCAGTGTTGAGGAAGTGCAGGATGATTGGGTGGATGACAATGAGGGAAATGGAGGCGATTCATGTGAGGACGATGAGTGGTGTGAGTTTACGTCAGACAGTGAGGAGGAGAGCACTGAAGAAAACGATGGAGCAAATGCAGGCCTAAATGTCAGCCATGGTCAGGAGCTACTTGGAGTTAACAAGGGACTTAGAGAACCTTGCAACTCCACTTGCAGACAAAAATGCACCAAAAAAATATCTGCAGGGCAGCGAAAAAAGATTCTTCAGGAGTACTCCAATCTTTCCTATGAAGAAAAGAAGACTTATGCTTTCCATATGATTACACAGATACCAACAAAGACTAAGAAAACATCAGCAACAACAGGACGAGGAAGGAGTAAAACATGGTCTCTTAAGTATCATCTTCAGGATTACATGGGTCACATACAGCAGGTCTGCAAGACCATGTTTTTGTCCACATTGGGCTACCACCCAAAAAATGACCGCCTCATTGTGACCATGTTCAGTGGCAAACCCACTCTTGCACCACCGGCAGATAGAAGGGGAAAGCACCCTAAAAAGACAGCTAACCACAACAAAATACAGGAACACATCGAATCATTTCACCCCACTATTAGCCACTACCGAAGGGAACATGCCCCCAACAGACGCTACCTCCCCAGTGACGTTTCCGTCAAAATGATGTATGAGGACTTCCGGCAGAAGAACGAGAATCTCAAATACTCTTATGAGACATACCGGAAGGTAATCGATGAAATGAACATTGGCTTCACAAAGCTTGGAGAGGAAGAGTGCGAGGCGTGCCTCAAACATAACATCCATGTGAAAATCCATGAAGGGGATACAAGTGGTGCTGGCTGTGAAATCTGTAAAGAGTGGGAGGTACATCATTTCCGAGCAGTGAGAGGGAGGGATCATTACCGCATGGATGCTGAGAAGCAGGAGGAGGTCGACACTGTGATCAGAAGTGTGGACCTTCAAAAGGTCATTATGCTCCCTCGCATGCCTGGAGTGAAGACTGCGGTCTTCACCCGAAGAATTACCGCATTTCACGAGACCTTCGCCATGGTGGGGAAGATGTCCACCAAAAAGAAGAAGGCCATCTCGGTTGTATGGCATGAGGGCATTGCTGGAAGGTCGGCAGTGGAGGTGACCTCTGCCTATGTGGCATGTCTCAGCCTGGAGAATGTGGCACATGTCACCTACTGGGTTGACAATTGTACATCACAGAATAAAAATTGGGTCCTCCTGTCAACCTTAGTGAAGATTGTCAACTCAGATGAAAACCCAATTGATGACATAACCCTGAAGTTTTTTGAGCCGGGCCATACATTTATGAGCGCTGATAGCTTTCATGCCAGTGTGGAGAGAATGATTAAGAGAAGGCCTGGAGGAGTTGTCCTGGACTTCCAGGAATTTAAGGACGTGATTGCATCGGCCAACTCCGGAAGAGTACATGTCGTGGAGCTCCAGAGCCGAAGCATCCTTGCCTGGACTGACAACCACTCTGCGGCAAAAATGAAAAATGAAGCACATCTGGCTGGCATGTCAGTGATACAGTTCAGAAGGGGATCCACTCGCTTCTTCTACAAGCTGAACCATGATGATGACAAATTCACAGAGTGTGACTTCCTGAAAGCAAAGGTGAAAATAATCTTATATCATACATTATAATATATATATAAATACATGTATGTTTGTATGTGCAATAATGAATGCAAATTTGATTCATAGGCAAGGCTTGAGTTCCCTTCACAGCTGCGGCCTGGCGACAAGGGGGTGGAGAAAGGGAAAAAAATGGAGATCCTCTCAAAGCTGGTGCCATTAATGCCTGCAAGCCGCCGCCAGTTTTGGGCAGATCTGGCAGAAGAGGAATGAAGCGTGTGCACACAATTTAGCTTAATGTTAAAATATTTGGCATATTCATTGAATTATCAACATTTTTATTGTTATTATTATACTCTTGTCAAACCACTGACCATAACTGGTTGGATGTGGGAGGGTTCTGTAAAAAAGTTATATGCTACGGAAACGGCAACAAAACACACCTCAAGATCTGAGTGCGAAGACCCACTGGAGCATCAAGCTCTTATGACTGTCTCCAATGAAAGCTCACGAGAAGTTGGCGGCATGAAAAAGTGGGCCCTGAGCACCAAAACCAAACTTAAGTTTGGCTTCTGGAATGTTCGTACCATGTTTGAAGCTGGGAAGTTAGCACAGATCACCAGTGAAATGAGACGTTACAACCTTAACATCCTTGGAATAAGCGAAGCGAGATGGACGGATTCAGGATCAATCAAAACCAATTCTGGCGAAACCGTCCTATACTCTGGGCGGGATGATAACCAACATCATGAAGGAGTAGCCATCATCCTCCAGGCAGGCATAGAGAAATCACTCATTGAATGGAAACCTGTTAGCAATAGAATAATTAAAGCCAGATTCAAAGGACAACACAATAACCTCACTGTTATTCAATGCTACTCACCCACAAACGACGCTAAAGAGGAAGAAAAAGACCTCTTCTACAACATCTTACAGTCTGAAGTACAGAAAACACCTGCCCAGGATCTCCTCCTAATAAGTGGTGACCTGAACACAAAAGTAGGCAGCGAAAATAACAACTACGACAGAGCTATGGGCAAACATGGCTGTGGAGGAATGAATAACAATTGAGAGCGACTAGCTACATTCTGTCTATCCAACAACCTGGCTATTGGTGGTACCCTTTTCCCTCACAAGAACATACACAAATTGACATGGCTCTCACCAAATGGGAAGGACCAGAACCAGATTGACCACCTGATGATCAATAGTAAATGGAGAAGCTCTTTAAGAGATGTCAAAGTGAGAAGAGGAGCGGATGTCTCCAGTGACCATCACCTGGTAACCGCAGACATCAAACTGAAGCTAAGGAGAGCAGGACAGACACCCAAAGGGCCCCCAAGATTCGATGTGTGCAGGCTGAAAGACCCATCCACAAAGAAGAAATTCACGTTGCAACTTAGGAATAGATACCAAGCCCTCGCCAGTACAGCAACTAATGACGACATGAGGGAAACTGATGTCAACCAACATTGGGAAAGTATAGTTGAAATCATTAAAGAAACCAGCAAGAAAATTATTGGGCACAGAAATAAGCAACGTAAAGAATGGATCAGCAATGAATCATGGAAGACTATTGAAGAAAGAAGAAGCTTAAAATCCAAAATAAACAATGCTAAATAACCCAGGATCAAGCTAGAACTACAAGCCCAATACCGCAACACCAATAAAAAAGTTAAAAGGCTTGTAAGGAGAGACAAAAGAATCTACATGGAAGACCTAGCAAGCGCAGCTGAGAAAGCAGCATCCCAGCACCAGCAGGGCACCGTTCATAAAATTACAAATATGATATGTGGAAAGAAATCCAGAAGTACCATTCACATCAAAGACAAAGAGCAGGAGGCTCGCTGGACTGAACACTTCAGAGAGATCCTGAACAGAGACCCCCCCACTTCACCCAGTAGAAGCATATGAAGCTATAAAAGACCTGGACATCAACATCAACGTACCAACAAAAGCAGAAATCATAAAAGCTATTAAATCCCTCAAAACCCGGAAGTCACCAGGTGCTAACAACCTGAATGCAGAACTCTTCAAAGCTGATCCACAATTATCTGCAAGCATCCTCCATCCGCTATTCACCAACATCTGGGAGAAAACAAAAATCCCATCGGAATGGACAAGGGGAGTAATCATAAGGGTCCCGAAGAAAGGCACACTCTCTGACTGTAACAACTGGAGAGGCATCACACTTCTCTCTGTTCCGAGCAAAATTTTCTGCAAAATTGTCATACATTAGCAGTTGACAAAGTGCTCAGAGAGGAACAAGCTGGTTTTAGGAAAGGCAAGGGATGTGTAGACCAGATATTCACTCTCAGGAACATCATTGAGCAATGCAGTGAATGGCAACGACAGCTCTACATAAACTTCATTGACTTCCAGAAGGCTTTTGACAGCATCCATCGGGATAGCCTATGGAAGATCATGAGGAGCTATGGCATACCCTCCCACATAGTTAACATTATCAAGCAATTCTACATCAACTTCTCTTGCACCGTAGGGGCATGCACCAACAGCTTTGCAGTAAAATCTGGAGTCTGTCAGGGATGTGTAATGTCAGCACTACTTTTCAACCTGGCTATGGATTGGGTTATGAGGAGGACCACAGAGGACAAGAAAAGAGGGATCCGTTGGACCCTCTATTCCACCATAGAGGACCTTGATTTTGCAGATGATCTGGCCCTTCTGTCCCACACACACACTCATCTACAGGAGAAGACAAACAGACTTCAGCACTATGGCCAACAAGTAGGGCTTGTTATCAATACCAGCAAAACCAAAGTCATGCCCATCAACACCAAAGCCCCAACAACTGTATCAATAGAGAACCACACCTTGGAAAACACAAACAGTTTCACATACCTGGGAAGCACCATTCATAACGATGGGGGAACCAGTAAAGATATCCAGAACCGGATCAACAAAGCACAGGCAAGCTTCACGAGATTAAGGAAGGTATGGAACTCAAAACAATACAGCAACAAAACAAAATTCCGACTCTACCAAAGCTGCGTCATATCTACTCTGCTATATGGTGCAGAATGCTGGAAAACAACTGAAGGTGACCTGCACAAACTCTCCACCTTTCATACATCATCCCTACGGAAAATCCTACGCATCTACTGGCCCAAAACCATCTCCAACAATAACCTCCTCAACATCACCCAGCAAGAAAATATGCAATACATCTTCAAGAAGCGCAGATGGACCTGGATCGGCCATGTAATCAGAATGGAACCCAACGCAATTCCAAGAGTCGCACTACACTGGACCCCAGAAGGCAAAAGGAAGAAAGGGAGGCCAAAAATGACATGGCGACGAACCATCGAGAAGGAGCTCCAGCAGTACCATCAGAGCTGGGGGACCATCGAGAAGTTGGCTACCGACAGATCGAAGTGGAGAGACTTTGTTGCTGCCCTATGCGCCGAATGGCGTGATGGGGTTAAGTAAAAAAGTAAGTAATTATACTCTTGTTTTATTGTTATTGTGTAACACACGCGCACACACGAAAGACACATGTAAGACTAGATTTATGATATTTGTATTGATCGTACATTGTAGCTTTAATGTTAAAATAGCTTAATGTTAAAATATTTGCCATATTTGAATAATCAACATTTGTATGGTTATTATTATACTGTTGTTTTATTGTTATTGTATAACACACATGCGTGCGCGGACGCACACACACACACACACACACATACACACACGAGTTTGTAACACTAGATTTATGAAATTTGTATTGATCTTACATTGTATTACTATACTATGTCTTACTGTTATTATAGTATACCGTTGTTATGAATTATTGCTGTTATTTATTGCTATTGTTATTATTACTTATTTAACCATTATTAAATCTTCTTGAATAAAAAAACATGAAGGAGTCGGTAGTTGCATAACTGCATAGATTTACACCATGTCTGAGGTTGTAAATACGTTTTAAAGGGCTAATGTCAACTATAAGCCCAACTATATTCTAAAGTATGACAACTAGATACAAAATACATACATACACAACTTTTAAAACCTTGACAGAGTAAAATAATTACAAATGAATGCAAAACTATGGCTGAATGTGCATACTGATATTGTAGTTACTGCACTTATCATTGAAGTAGTGGTTTGGGAGTGAACAGTAATACCAGCCAAGAACGCAGTAACTCTGTTTTTTTGTGGCAAAAAGACACATAAATGTTGTTTTTTCAAGTTTTTTTGTGTGCATTAAATTTCTATCCTTAAAAATCATTACCAGGAAGTGTCACCATCACTTAACCTACAACATAGTTGTCGGGCCAGAAAGGAAACTTTAAAGCCTTTTTTCTCAGTTTGACCGGCCTCAGAGTTACTGCGTTCTTAGATTGTAGGGCAGTATGGATAGAAGGAGGTGAAAGAGAGGGAGAGAGAGAGGGGGGGTTGTATGGATAGAAGGAGGTAGTGAAAGTGTCATGATCTCACTCCCCTGCCATTGTAGAATTGTAATGTTGCCATTGCCTTTACTCTGGTTCTGTCTCGTACCCTCTATCTCGCTCTCTGTCTCTCTCTGCCTGTCTTGTTCTCTGCCTTTCTCTCTCTCTCTCTCTCTCTCTCTGTCTCTGTCTCTCTCTCTCTCTCTCTCTCTCTCTCTCTCTTCCTATCTGGTTCTGTCTCATGCTCTCTCTGTCTTGTGCTCTCTCTCTCTCTGCCTGTAGGGTTCTGACTCCCTTCCTGTCTCTCTCTCTCTCTCTCTCTCTCTCTCTCTCTCTCTCTCTCTCACTCAATCTCATTCTGTCTGGTTTTTGCTGTGTAGGGTTTAATATTTTTCCCGAAAATGGCATGAATCAAATCCCGGGATCTGACGGCCCATTTCCCGGGAATCCCGGGAAATCCCGTTTTTTTTTTTTGTTTTTTTTTTCAAATTTTTTGATCTAGTCATGTAGAGGCTATAATTCAACTGTTCCTCCCAAACTGGCATTTTGTAAGTTATTACTGTTTGTATCATTATTGGGAGAAAGGAATTAAGATTAAGCTCTCCTATCCACCAACACAATAATAATGAAGTGTAAGATGATAGCCTGTGCGCAGCATGCAGCGCTTATCAATGACGGTGGATTGTTGGTGGAGCTCACGACTTTCACCTATAAGTTTGATGCAACAGTGGGTTGGCTATTCTCCATTAAGGAATTGTGTTTGAGGTTGTGTGCAAATCATGGCACATTGTCCTTCACCTGTGGATAGTATACACGTCTACCGCCAGCTTCATGAGAACAATGTTTCACTGTCGGCTACTGTGATAAGCGGTGGGAAATATAGCCTATACGATGTCATCTCAATAGTGGAGTTCCGTGCATGGGATTTCATCTGGGTCAGTCAGAAATGGCAGTTTGCTTTAGCGCCAGGAAGAGTGTTTTTTCAAACAAGAAAACTGGTTCATCATAGGCAGGTATGCATGGCTAAACTGACTTTACCGTTTGCCCAAGTGCTATCGTTTTCCTCTGGTAATAGCACCGGGCGTCACTACAGTTAGGTGACCTCGCGCGCATAATAAACCTATTAAAATATAGGCATAGACTTCAGTGTCTTTCAGAGCAATATGAACCAATCAGCTCGGCTTTGCAACTAAACAAAATACTTTCCTGATGTCTACTTAACTAAAATAAGCTGCATTTTGTCTAATATTTGGAGACATCGCCTTGCCCTTTCTGCAGAGCGATTTTGGGAAGCGCCTCTCTCTCGTTCTCTCTCTAGCTCTCTCGCTCACACACAAAGCGACGCTTGCACTCTTCGCAAGACATATGTCACTTGACTCATCTTGTTGGATAGACCAGCCAAACTTGCAAGCTAGATAGCCAATAGTTTCGATTGTGCTGCTTGGGGAGGAGGCAAAATTGGTACAATTTAGGCTGCATGAAAGCATACACGTTAACTTTCACGTTGTGCGATGGATGGAGACAAGTTTGGAATCGCTCCCTCTCTCACCCTCTCTCGCTCACACACACACGCGCGACGTAATTCTCTGCACTCTTCGCAAGACCCTTGACTCGTCCTATTGGATACCATCCAAACTTGTAAGCTAGATAGCCAATAGTTTCGATTGTGCTGCTTGGACTGGATGTATTTAAACTGTTAAAATTTAGGCTGCATTAAAGCATCCACACGTTTCAACTTTCACGTTGTGCGATGGGTGGAGACAAGTTGGGAATCGCTATAAGTTAGAGATTTTTTTTAAACATGGGCTGGCAAGATGTAAATTACCTGCACTGCTTGAAAAAGACGATCGACTATGTGCCTCAGGCATCTTAAATACTAAAAACTAATAGGCGGGTGGCGGGCGGATTCGGTTTTGGAAATTGGAGAAAAAACATTAGGGCGGGTGGATTAGAAATTCTGAGAAGCGGTTGCGGATGAAATAATACGTCAACCGCGCACCTCAGACATTGCTGAAATGGGCCTGTACTGCTGCTGCTTAAATGAGCCTGAAGTGTTACCGCTGCTAGATGGCACTGTTGCTTATGTTGCTGGGACAACAAATAGACACGCACTTAATTTTTTTTCCCGGTTTCCCGTCATGGCTTTCCCGGGAAACGGGAAATTGTTTTGATCAGATTTCCCGGGAATCCCGGGTCCCGGGATTAAACCCTAGTTCTGTGTCCCTGCCTGTCTGATTCTGTCAGCCTGTCTGTCTGTCTCTCTCTCCCTGTCTTTCTCTCTATTGTCATCTCTGCCCCGCTAGTGTCATGTGCTTTTGGTTTGTTTTGATTTCCTCATGTGCTCCTGTGTTTACCTGCCACGCCCCTCGTTTGTCTCCTGCCCCTTGTGGTCTAGTTTTCCTTATTGTTTTCACCTGTGTTCTGTTCTGACTATTGGTCTTGTCCCTTGCCTCCTGTTCCCCGTCATTGTCTCCACCTGTGTCATTATTACCT
The DNA here is from genome assembly GCF_034702125.1 of Engraulis encrasicolus. Classification (NCBI taxonomy): domain Eukaryota; kingdom Metazoa; phylum Chordata; class Actinopteri; order Clupeiformes; family Engraulidae; genus Engraulis; species Engraulis encrasicolus. The sequence continues at coordinate 52,813,876 of NC_085868.1, read as the reverse complement.
TCGCCAAGACAAAGTCGGCGAAGGTTATGTTTTGACCGCTGTGTATTTATTTATTTATTTATTTATTTATTTGTTAATATGTTTGTTTGTTTGTTTGTTTGTACTTCGTATAACTCAGACAGAACTGAGCCGATTTTTATGAAATTTGGTGGGATGATTGGTCATGACCCAAGGAACAATCGATTCGTTTTTGGGAGTGATTGGGTCAAAGGTCAAAGGTCAAGGTCAAAATGTTTGTTTGTACTTCGTATAACTCAGACAGAACTGAGCCGATTTTTATGAAATTTAGTGGGATGATTGGTCATGACCCAAGGAACAATCAATTAGTTTTTGGGAGTGATTGGGTCAAAGGTCAAAGGTCAAGGTCAAAAACGTAAATTGAGCCTATTTTTATGAAATTTAGTGGGATGATTGGTCATGACCCAAGGAACAATCGATTACTTTTTGGGAGTGATTGGGTCAAAGGTCAAAGGTCAAGGTCACGAAAAGGTCAAAAACGTACATTGAGCCGATTTATATGAAATTTACTGGGATGATTGGTCATGACCCAAGGAACAATCTATTACTTTTTGGGAGTGATTGGGTCAAAGGTCAAAGGTCACGAAAAGGTCAAAAACGTAAATTCAGCCGATATTTATGAAATTTACTGGCATGATTGGTCATGACCCAAGGAACAATCGATTACTTTTTGGGAGTGATTGGGTCAAAGGTCAAGGTCAAGGTCACGAAAAGGTCAAAAACGTTTTTCTTTGCCAAGCACTATATGCCAGAACAACGTGTGCATGCGGAATTGAATAAGAGGTCAAGACTGGGCCAAATATGTAATATTACGATATTCCGGTCCGATTTAAATGAAACTAACACCAAAATTTGAAGAATGTTACGCCCCACACTCTGAAGATGGCCAGAAAAAAATAAGAGCGTAGGCGAAGGTTTGCGCTCTACCGAGTGCCCATTCTAGTCTGTTCTTGTTATCATTGTCCTTGATTGCCTGTGCCTCGTTTGTATCCCCGTTTTCTGTCTCGTCAACCACCTGATTCCTGTTGTGTTCTACCTATCGTGTCCCTGCTCTGTGATTGCCCCTGTGTATTTAAGTCCTGTGCTCCCGTTGTCCCGTGCTGCGTCATTTGTCTTCTGTTGTCCAGAATGGCTATCGTTTGTATTCCTGAATCCTTGTCGTAAGTGTTCCTGTCGTCTTCTGTGTTTACTTGTAGTTTACGTTTTCCCCCTCGTGGGTGTTTTGTTTGTTAGCCTGCTTTTGTCTTTAATTAGTGTTTAATTAGTGTGTAATTTTTGGTTTAAATAAACATAGTCTCATGCAACCTCTGTCTCCTGTGCTGCATTTGGGCTCACCAATCTGAAACCGTGACAGAATGACGCAGCCAAAACTGAGCCCAGCAGCACACTTGACAGAGGTAGTTGAGTCAGGGCCACGCTCTGTGCATGTTGGCTACATTGGAATGGCATCGCCTCACTCCCAGATCAGCATGAATCCGGACCTGTTCAGAGGGACTCGGCTTGCTATGTGGGGCTCCCCTAGAAGAGGTGGTCGCTTCCAGACCCCCAGAGCTCCTCTAAGTCCCTCACCTCCGGAGATTGACTGGTGGAATTTATCAACCACAGACGATGATGACTACTACTGGGAGGATGAGTGGCAGCCCACCAAGAGAAGGCAACGCCGCAACAGGCGCCGCAAGAGCCGTCCAAGCCCTGACCCTGCCAGTCCGCCCGTCCAGCCCAAGCCTGCCGGTCCGCCCGTCCAGCCCAAGCCTGCCGGTCCGCCCGTCCAGCCCAAGCCTGCCGGTCCGCCCGTCCAGCCCAAGCCTGCCAGTCCGCCCGTCCAGCCCAAGCCTGCCGATCCGCCCATCCAGCTTCAGCCTGCTGGTCTGCCCGTCCAGCCCCATATATCCATCTGCCTTCAACACTTGGAGGAGTTTCACCTTCTCCACGACAGAGTGTCTCCAGAGATCCACAGCATGGGAGACACGAGGAGGCAGCTGGTCGCTGTGAGGATCATTAAGGACACCCTGCTGCAGAGACCATGGCTCCTCGACTTTGGACTGAACAGTGTTCTGCAGAACATGAACCATCTGGAGGAGTCACTGCAGGCTCTGCAGGCAGTAGAGGACAAGACGGGCTTGGCCAGCCTATGTGACCCCGACCCGGAGCCCGCCGCGCCGCCCGACCCGGAGCCTGACGCGCCGCCCGACCCGGAGCCTGACGCGCCGCCCGACCCGGAGCCTGACGCGCCGCCCGACCCGGAGCACGACTCAGAGCCCGACCCGGAGCACGACTCAGAGCCCAAGCCGGAGGCCGCCGTGCTGCCCGACCCGGAGCCTGACGCGCCGCCCAACTCGGAGCCTGACGCGTCGCCCAACTCGGAGCCCAAGCCGGAGCCCGCCGTGCCGCCTGACCCGGAGCCTGATGTGGCACCCGACACGGCACCCAACTCGGAGCCAGACGCGCTGGGATCCTTCGCTCCAGTCGAGAACGTGGACGTGGATTCGATCGAGACCCCCAAGACGGACACCGTTGCTCCGCCTACCTGCCCAGACACCGGCCCTCCAGCCGGACACCTGTTTGTCTGCCCTGATACCGGCCCTGCTGCCGGTCACCTGTCTGCCGGCCCTCCAGCCGGACACCTGTCTGCCGGCCTTCCAGCCGGACACCTGTTTGCCGGCCCTCCAGCCGGACACCTGTCTGCCGGCCCTGCTGCCGGACACCTGTCTGCCGGTCTTCCAGCCGGACACCTGTCTGCCGGTCTTCCAGCCGGACACCTGTCTGCCGGCCCTCCAGCCGGACACCTGTCTGCCGGCCCTCCAGCCGGTCACCTGTCTGCCGGCCCTCCAGCCGGACACCTGTCTGCCGGCCCTGCTGCCGGTCACCTGTCTGCCGGCCTTCCAGCCGGTCACCTGTCTGCCGGCCCTGCTGCCGGTCACCTGTCTGCCGGCCCTGCTGCCGGTCACCTGTCTGCCGGCCTTCCAGCCGGACACCTGTCTACCTGCCCCGAATCCAGCTCTCCTGCTGAAGGTCCACCCATCCCTGTTCCTGTTGGCGCCACCCACGTTCCGGTTGTCGCCGCCCCCGTTCCTGTTGGTGCCGCCCATGTTCCAGTTGGTGCCGCCCCCATTCCTGTTGCCTCCGCCCCCTGTCCAGGAGGTCCCGCCCCCTGCCCAGGTGGCTCCGCCCCTGATCCTGCTGGTGCCGACTCGGGTCCCGTTGGCTCCGCCCCTGATCCCGCTGGCTCCGCCCCTGATCCCGTTGGCTCCGCCCCCGATCCCACTGACTCCGCCCCCGTTCCTGTTGGTGCCATCCCTGTCACTGTTGGCCCCGCCCCCTGTCCAGGAGGCCCCGCCCCCTGTCCAGGTGGCTCCGCCCCTGGTCCTGATGGCTCCGCCCCATGTCCCGTTAGCTCCGCCCCTGATCCTGTTGTCGTTACCCCTGATCCGGACCCTGCTCCCACCTTCCAGTCTTCGTCTTTGTTCCAGTCTATCCTACCTCCTATGTCCCAACCTGCTCCGCCCCCTGTGTCCCAGCCTTCTCCCATTACTTACCATTGCCATAAGCCCCTCTTTATTCCTGTGCCTGTCACGATCCCCCTGACTTTGCCTGTCACCGTCCCTGTGTCTGTCCCGGTCCGTATCCTGGTGCCGACTCCTGTGTCTGTCCCAGTCCCAGTCCATGTTGATGTCCGTCCGACCCATCTCCCTGCACCACTTTTTGTGAACATTTCTGTGACTGTACCTGTCCCCATCGTCATCTCTGTCCCTGTTCCCGTCACCGTCAACATCACTGTGCCTGTGAAAGTTCCTGTTTATGTTCCTGTCAATGTTCCCCAGTCCTTTGTTTTGCCTGATTCTGCATCTGCCCATCCCTCGACCTGTGCCACTGCCTCTGCCTCTGTCTCGACCTGTCCCTCTGTCTCGACCTCTCCCTCTGCCTCTGTCTCGACCTCTCCCTCTGCCTCTGTCTCGACCTCTTCCTCTGCCTCTGTCTCGTCCTCCTCCTCCTCCTCCTCCTCAGCCTCTGTCTCGTCCTCCTCCTCTGACTCTGTCTCGACCTGCCCC
>NC_085868.1:52787309-52804809 GCF_034702125.1 Engraulis encrasicolus | reverse complement strand
TTGAAGTACTTCAGTACAAATACATTTCCTGTAAAAGTCAAATTAACTCAACTTGCAACAAAAAAAAACAATTGTGTGCAGTGTCCTACAATTTGAAATATCCTTACAGATTCAAAGATTTACAAAATGACACAGCGCTAAGGCCCTGTGTATAATTTATTTAGGGAGGGGCAATTCATCTCTCACAAACTGTGGATATAGTCCAATTCAGGATCCAGTGATAAGCATTCAGCATCTGGTATGATTTATGATTACTGATCTACCAGTTTACCTTTCCTTGTGTCAAAGCTGTTTGTGACTTGCCTGGGAAAGTAAGCCTAGAAAAGAGTGAAATGAAAATGCTTGAAAAGGGGGATGTGGGTAGTAAAAGAAATGGTGGTCGACATTAACCATATGGCTGTTTACAAAGGTGCAGATTATGCAGATTGCTTATATAGTGGCCAAAACAGAAAAATGTGGTATGCACAATATAGGCACGGTTGTTAGAGACACTCTCAAACTTTGAGTATCGGGGAAAGAATTAAGACGTGAATATGTAGCAGTGGCATTTTATTTGCCATGGTGCCTAGCCCTAACGCTCACATTACTTCAACTGTACTTGTATAGTGACATCCCTTGGTAAAATCTTCAAGGAAATCCTCCCATAAAACAGTGGACACAGTCTCTCCTTGACGATTTCCGTGAAGGTGTGTAGACGTGTGTTTTGATCAAGGTCAAAGATTGACAGTTTCCCTTTGTCACAGTCCAGCTGCACTCTAATTCTCTTGGGATTGCCTGTCACGTTAAGGAGAGTGGGTTGTTGGGATGGACTATCTGCAGAGTATTTACCATCAGCATGGCTAACACTCCAGACTCTACTGCTAGACGAAAACTGTCCTTTCCTCTGGTCAGACTCTGTTCTCACGCCTAGACCCCAGAAATTCCCCTCCCCAATCTCTACTTCCCAGCAATGTGTACCAGACGCAAAGCCCTCAGAGCCAAGGACATTGGACAGTTTATCAAATCTCTCCACATTATCAGGAAGGTCTTGTGCCTCATCAATGTGTGTGACACTGGTTAGTTCCTCAGACAGCGAGAGCTGGGGATGTGCAGTGTTGGGATCCAAAGTCACTGGTACTGTAAGTTCAAAGACAAAACTCATAAGATTTAATGTGAGAAAACAGGCATTTTTAAGTTAAATATGAAATAATACTGCAAGACAAAACTTACCGTATTGAACAATGTCTTTCATCTTCTCCCAGACCTTGAACTTCAGGTTCCCCAGGTGCTCTGCTACGTTGATTAGAGTTCCTGGAAGCCTCTCTGGATCCTTCAGGTTACGTTTAGGTCTGAAATGCAGTGTCAGTGTCAAGTGGTGCAGTGGGTTAATAATAGTAATAATAATAATAATAATAATAATAATAATAAATCTGTTTTATATAATGCTTTTCATGGTACTCAAAGACCCTTTGAGTTGGACATTTGGGGTTTATAACCAGAGGGAAGAGATGAAAAAGAGAGGTCACTAACTTTTTCACATTGCCCTTGTATTTCTGTAAAACAAACACAAAAAAACATAGTATTGGTGGATCACTAAAAAATGTGCCAGCTGAAATAACAAAAACATACCAGCCCTTCCATATCATTATCCTGCATGGCCCCTTGTATTGTCCTGAACTCCCAAGAGTTCACAAGTGCTTACCTTTAAGAATCTGACATCATCTTGTACCATCATCGTGTATCTCCTTTCTGCTCTCCTGATTGAAGCCAAAATGTCTTTAATAACTATATCCACATCCTCAATCTCTTCCTTCATCATCTGAGTCTTCTGCTCCTCTTCCTCCTTCAGTGCAGCTATCCTGGTGGCCTCTTCATCGCGTAGAAATTGGTGCATCTTTTCAAACTCCTGTCTGATCTGGTTCTCCGTGTCCTGTGCCTGGACCTACAGTATATCATGTTGAAGTCAATGAACAGAGTTACAAGTAAGGAATATTCTGAGTTTAAAGGGAATTGTGACAGTTGTCATCATTTTAAGTCTTAATTCATTCAGAATGTGGCTCTGTTTCAAGAATATTGCAGAAGACTGTTATATAGGCTACAGATAAATGGAATACTTCAGAGCTTGTTGTAACCTATCACTGTAGATCGGACTGTCGACGGGCCTTTATTTACTCAACTACATCATTACAACATTTCTATGACAATGACGGTATTAAGTAACCGATTAACACTTGATCATTACCCTTTTGCTGATAATAAGGTTATAACAGACACTCTGCGCTAAGAGGTTTTAAACAGAATACTGAAAATATTTTCTTTGAAATCGGAGTACTTCTTGCATGTATGTAATTTCAATGTTATTTTTGTGGAAGGTATTTTATTGACCTGGATGAAGTCTGCTGCCCGTTGGAAGTTGAACTTGAACTGGTTAAACTTGGTAAGTTTTTGCTTAACATCTTCAATATTGACGTTAAGCTCCTCCTATTAAAAACCACAGACAAATTAAGCTTTAGGTGTCTAGAGTAGAGTAGAGTAGAGTAGAGTAGAGTATCATTTATTGATCTCGGGGGCAATTAAGGTGTCCAGTTGCATACATACATAGAAAAATAGAATACACAAGACAATACTACATTAAAAGAATAAAAACAGAAGAAACAAGACAATTACACACATCATTGCAAATATATTACTGTAATATACAGCAGATGCTTGCATAAATTTAGTCAGTTTAGTAAGTTTAGTTAGATCTCCCCCACACAGGATCCCCTCCATCTTAGAACCCTGCTAGGCAATATCCTCACAGAATAAATATGCACACAGAAAGAACCTGCTACTCAATATTTCATTTCCCTCTGTGAACCAAGAAATACGGTAGATTAATGTAACGGTAGGTTAATGTATGAGAAGGAAGATAATGTAATAGGCCTACATGTGGCCACCACCATGGAACTGCACCACAACATTGATTCTAATGCCCCTGTAGTAAAGAAGAACATTTTCACTTCACCCCAGCGGACCTCAGGAAATTGAACAATTCTGCCCATTTTGAAAGTGTTCCCAAAATCTAATCACTTAATTTACACATTACAGATAAAAACAGGGAGAAATATTACCGTGGTAACATCACATCAGGATCATGTGTCTTACCTTGAATTCGCCCATTATTTCCTCAATGGGAAGGACGTTGTGTTCTTGATGTCTCCTTGCATGCCTGCACACCACACATATGGGGCGTTTACAATCCAGACAGAAGAGCTGGAGTTCCACATTGTGTAGACTACACAGACCTTCTGTGTCAGATGAAGTCTTCTGAGGTGAATCCCTCTGAACCTTTTTCTGCTGATGAATCCTTTCGCAGATTTTCTTCAAGCACATATTTTGTGGAAATTCTTCCTTTTCGCAGTGTTTTCCACAAACAGGGCATTTTTTACAGTCATTTTCCTGCCAGAACTTTGGCAGACAGTCTCTACACACATTGTGGCTACATGTTAGAACAACAGGATCCTTGTAGATGTCACTGCACACACCGCAGGTTAACTCCTCTTCTGGGAACATGTTTGAAGCCATTTTTGGTTCTTTTTTATGATTGCTACTTAACAATTATAAACTAGTTCCTAATAAATGATGTTTAACCTTGGGTGAAGATAATAACAAAGAAAAAAAATGATCTACTAAATGTTCAAAGTATTTTCAGTCTGATTGTGGGCATAAGCATGGGGCAGCAGTCTGCGAGATAAAAGAGCAAGGGCTTTTATTACGAGTTATCAGTCCACAGTGCTCTTCAGGTTAAATAAACCAGAAGGAGGGGCCATGATTATACAGATACAGATATACACTTTCATTGGCCAGTTCAACTAATGCACTATGTATGTATTATATGTATGTATATAACCAAGGCAGAAAAAGAGTTTTTGAAAAAGGTGACAATTTTTTACATACATTAAAATTGTTAATTTATAATAAAGTCGCTGTCAGACATTTATATGTAACCCCTGAACTGGGATGGAAGTATAGTTCATTATCAAAAACAGGGTAAGGTATTTGTAGCTTCATACCTGTTCACGCTCACCCTACTTTACCTTTCTTAGTATTATCTGGGGCCCATAAAATTCACAAAGAACAATCACACCCAGGATATGGACTATTCAAAAAATTGAGATCTGGAAGGTGACTGTGCTGTCACAGAGCAACTGAGAGACTGAAAAGGAGTTTCTTTCCCTGTGCCATTTGCTTACTTCATTAATTTGATTGAACACACACACACACACACACACACACACACACACACACACACACACACACACACACACACACACACACACACACACACACACACACACACACACGTTCTTCACATTTCTTCCGCACACTTGTTTTGCATCAGCCACGCATTTCAATACAAGTGACAAGAAAGTGTCTCAGTGTATTTGACAAATAAATATACTTGAATCCTTGAATCCTCGAATTAATGGCCAGAGTGGTGGGACATTCACACACAAGGGTAAGATAAGACTGCCCCTGCAGCCCCAGATTTCTAAATTCACACATTAATAGTCCCACAGGATTAGAACGGCAAGTGAAATAAAATGCTGAACTTTACATTGACAGTGACATTGCATTCATGAGCACCCAGCATATGTGCAGGCATCTAGATCAGCTGTGCTCAGGATCAGCTGTGCTATGTTTACAGATGCCAATATCCAAATGCACGAAAAGTAAAGGGTATGCTTGCCTAGGGCAGCAAATTGACTAGAACCTACCATGATTACCAGTCCAGGCCTCTATGAACGGGAATGTGAGTGATATGGCTGTTTATGAGTCTGGGGTTATAACTTGGAGGGGGAAATAAAAATCTCTGCCGAAGGTGAGTGTGTGCGTGTTCACTTCAGCGGTCATCTCGGTTTCATCATTGATGATCATTGATTATCTGAGCTTACCTGTCTATCACAAGTCAGAGTGAATGTGCCAACTTACCACAGTAGACTGAACAGTGGAAAAGGTGGTTTTCCGAATGTGTGCTGAAGAGCTGTTGTTGGGGTCAGCTCTATGTTCCCACAGCCCATTGGTCCCACAGCCCAATGGTCCCACAGCTTATTCTTGCTGCTCCATGTTTCTGTCACAGGGGTCAAGTGCTTTGTTTTAGCTAGTTTTGGGTTAACCTTTGCCCGTGACCAGGCAACACCATTGATGAACAAGAATGTGGCAGACAGAGGAATGATCACAGACACAAGGATATGGTTTCACATTTATTCACTATATATACACACAATTAATATTAAAACCTTTGAAAGTCCAAGTCCACAGTCCACCCTAACCTACCCCTTCCCATGAGTCTCAATGTCCTTTCATCGGTCCCACAGTCTGCCACCAGCCAGTAGGAATGGTCTCCTGCTACCACTTCTCCCAACCACAGGATCCCGCCTTCAGCCATCATACTTCAACCAGGAGTTTGCAGGCTCTCAGTCACAGTCGATAGTTTGGATAGCCAGCGTCAGGTACACTCAGGGCCAGCAGCAGGTACAGCAGCGTAGACACAGGGCATGCAGCGAGCAGGAGCACAAGCAGTCAGCTGAGGAACATCACCGCCATGGCGACACTGCAGTCCAACCAGTGGGAGGGCAGCAAGCGTAGCGAGCGAACCCAGTTCAGTCACACGGGACCTGCAACAACGAAAGGAACTCAGCAGCGAGGGAGTCCAAGCAGCACAGCCAAACATGAAATTAGTGCAATGGGCTCGTAGCCACTTACTTCAGCCGGGCACAGACAGAGTCCATGGCCCGGAGTCGTGGTGAGCGCCTAACCTCCATAACAGCAGCCATGGTCCTGGACAGGCTTCTCCGTAGCCTCTTCATGGGCGCAGACGAAGTCAGTCAACCCGCAATGTCCAGTCTTCGTCCATCTGCTGCCGCTGTGGCTTCCCCCTCTGCCGAGCTTGATCTGCCTGCCTGCTCCTTGCTCTGCAACTCTGTGTCTGCCGGCATCTCCAGTCACCACCTGTCTTGGCATTTAAATAGAGGTGCAGTAACACAACACACCTGTACCACACTAATTGGCCTACTCACCAGATTGGTGGAAAGTTAATTGGTCCATTGTCCCTCATTATCAGAATGACACTGGGAAGCACTGGGAGTTAACAAAAACACAAAGTGAGAATCAATGTAAAATCAAAACACAGGAAAGTAAATCAAATGCAAAATAACACACAGGTGACATTTCCACATTTTTAAGAAATTATTAAAACATACGCCCTATGTTCCACATCTCCATGTTTCATAATTTCTGAGTAAACTAAGAGAACATGACTTTCTCCCCGCTATGGGACATAGGGCCTACGTTTGAATAAATTCTTAGAAATGTGGGAACATGGGCCAGCAGTATAAGGCCTAAAGGCAATAGGCCTAAAAATAACTGTTAAAAGTCTTAGTGATGTGGGACCAAAGGGCTGTGGGAACACGCTTCCCTGTTGTTATCACTGTATGTATTTAGGTATTTAGCATTCAATAACTCTTTATTGGTCCCTACACAATCATTGCATTTACATTGTTTCTCAAGGATGTCTCACATGTAGAATTGCCAAACAATGCCAAACAACACACATATTCTTTTTTCTCTAATCAGAGTCCAGCCGGGGGTATTCAGAGACAACATGGGAAGCCGGACAGCCTCCCTCATTCTCTGGCGGAATAATGACATCTTCAATGTTAATGATGATGAAATAGTTATTCACAAAATTCAAGATATTCCCAATACTGCATTTAGTTTCATAACTACAACATGTTGTCCTATAGCTTAATGAAGTGATTTCTTCTGAAATCGTGTGGTTCACTGAGGAAGTCGTTTTATGAAGCCGCCAGCAGCAGCCAGGCAGCCAGGCTTCCGAACCGAGACAAAAACGTCCAAGGCCCTTCGGGTAGATAGAGCTGGGCAACATGTCAACATGACAACCTGTGTCATGAAAATTGGAAGTAGTGTTTGTCCATCATGAGAAACCTCGGTGCAGATGAATTTTAAAGCGGGGAGAAGCACGCTAAAATTTCAGTCCCAAAGCAGATTCAAAAAAGACTGGTTGACTTTGTCAAAGTGCTGTTGGAGTTTCCATTTGCATCCTCACACATGTAGGCCTACTACATGTTTGTAAATATTTTACTGTAAATAAGAAACATATCTGTGTCATTTAACAATTTCATTCATTAAGTTTCGCAAATCATGTTCCTGTTGTTCATTTTTTTGTGGTGAGCTAATAGTTTTGTCACAATGTGGGCTGTCCTCACAGCTAAGCAGTTAGCAACATCAAAAGCTGTTGACATACAGTTTGTTTACCTTACATCTGTTGCTGGCAACTTCACTATTCTAAACATGCAGGATTACCATTGGTCGCCCATTTTTCTCCTTTGGTGTTGATTGGCTCTTTACGTTGCTCGTGCAGTCAATCATCTAATTCTTGATTCCTGCTGGTTGGCTCTTTCAGTTCCTTTGACGGCCAATCGCGTCCCCATCAAGATATTATAGTCTTTACAGCTTGTGCTTATAGAAGTGCAGACTGCTCCCTTTTTGCTTGGCAGGTGACAGGTGGTTGTCATGCTCAAATATAAGTCATTCTGAGATAGCAGGGCAGAGCAAGTTCTGGAGCGTTTTGTTGGATTATTTGATGTTTCAGATGATGCTCAATCTGTGTTTGAGGAACATGCAAAATACAACCTAGAAGAAAAGCTCTTTTCATTTGTCTTGACACATAATATGGCCTGTCATCTATTACAGTGTTTCTCAACCTTTTTTAAGGCGAGGCACCCTTTCAATTCATTAAAAATTTCAAGGCACCCCAAACCAACACGCCGTAACATGGCATCGCATCCGATACCACAAAAGCTTAGAAAAGTAACACATTTGGAGACGTCACACGACCTACGTTCAAAGTTGCAGCTGACAGTGGGGCGACCTATATTTACTTTATTATGCGTAAATGGTAGATGAAAGATTCCACTGACTGACTAGCATTAACTTCTCAGTTTAGACAAATATGTATCATATTAAATATTTTATTTATCAGCCACATTTCCGCGGCACCCCTGTTGAGAAACACTGATCTATTACATGAATACTACTTCAGTTCCATCTTCACTTAAGTGTTTCCCCATCTGCATTATTATGAAGTATTATGTTGTGCCTTGACTGTCTCAGACTGACCTTTACTAGGTAGCTCTTTCAGTGCCATTGACTTGAAAACGAGTCTTTTCAGAATGTATGGCACAGTGCCAAAGACATGATATTAAGTCAATTGCATTTTTCACGTTGATCTGGTATGTTTGTTGTTCACATGGACAAAGAAGTCAATTTTTTATGGCTCTTAAAAAAATCACTCAAACGTTGAAAAAAGCCTGCACCCCCCAGTCTGAATTTGAAAATGGCTGGCACTCAATGAGTTAAGTGCTGACCTGTGGTCAGAGGGCATTACTGCTTTATTTACTCATCAGTACTGCTAACCAGATTGCCACCAGCTTGGCTGCGTAGACACAGCTATGTTATACAGACAAGCAACTAATTCTTTTTAACTTTGCTATCTTATGGCATGAGCCACCACATACAAGCCTGAACGCGTACATACACACACACACACACACACACACACACACACACACACACACACACACACACACACACACACACACACACACACACACACACACACACACACACCCTGGCAGTCTCCAATACGCTGTCACACCTTCAAGGACCCTAAATCAAGTTAGTTGATCAGCCGATTAAGTCATTGATATCTGATAACTTTGAATAACTTTCCATAACTTCTGATAACTGATTAAAGGGGCTCCAGGAAGGATTAAAAGTATATAATTAATTATAAAAGTATATAATTAATCACTGTCACGGGTCAGCCGATGGTTCGCTATCAGAAAACCCCAAATGCAACTTTTTGACATATCAGTCCAAAGGAGTGTCATGGGAAACTCTTTTCAAACGAAAACGTGTGTGTGTGTGTGTGTGTGTGTGTGTGTGTGTGTGTGTGTGTGTCTGTGTGTGTGTGTCTGTGTGTGTTTTGGACGTTACTTCCATTATACACATACACTTCTATTCTTAAGCTGGCCACTAGAGGGAGTTCACTCTCTTTGGAGCATGTGACGGTCAAACTCCAGTGCTGACATCCAAAGATGTCCAAAGCAGTGGCGTGTTTTCACAGACTTCAAGGGATGTCAGGATTACCCCATTTACCAAAGTCCCCCAACACCAGCTTTCATATTTGTTAAAGGGACACTGTGCAGGAAATGGTCAAAAAAGGTACTGCAACTATGCTGCTCATTGAAACTGGGTTGGCTATCGCCAATTTGATATTTACATGAAAGTTTACTAAGTAATAAACAAATATTTTCTAGTATGGTACAAGTAGAGTCATTTATGCAGCTTTTTGGACATTCAAAATGGCTGACCATGGAGAAGATCCCCCTTTTCATGTATGAAAAGTGCATTTTTTTCAGTCATAATGCATATTTAGAATTTGATGGTGGTGGTAAGTATTCATGAAAAAGGTAACATTAGTAAATGGGCAGCATGAATTCTGGAAATAAACAACTAAAAATCTCACACAGTGTTCCTTTAATTTTTAAAACATTTTGTCTTCTGCTTTAATGTTCCTTCCGGTCTCCTTTTCTCACTATTTTGCAATCCCACCCCCTCCCATATAGTAACCATGTGGTGAAGTAGAAAAGTACTACACGCCTTGTTGCTAAGTGGCACACACTGGAGTTTGCATCCCTAATTTTCTGGAGTGTTCGAAAAAAGAAAAAGAAAAAACGAAGGCTCGACCAATCAGATGGCTCAGATTGCTCATCAGATTAATCATCTCAAACATTGGTGATCTGCCAACAAGCAGTAATGATAGCATTTGTACCATCCATAATTCTGACCATTTTGTTCTCTGTACAATAAAAAAAACATGACGTATGATAATTTCACAGAAGTCATTCAGTTCATTTAGATGCCTTGAAACAACAATTTGGATCTTGTACGATAATTTCCTCCTAAAAAGCCCCCCAAAAAGATAAGTTTGAGGTTTTTGGTACGATAATTCAGCATTCTAATTCAACATCTGGCAACACTGCCAACAAGTGAAATGGATGATACATCAGACTTGCATCCCTTTTGATAGTACACACAGTGAGAATCAATGAGCAATATTTACAGTAGGGTGACCATCTGTCTGGACTTCGGCCAGACAACACCACTCCTTAACTAGGCCCTATCTAATCTACCGTCCTAGTGCCGTACCCATTGAGCTCAACTCGCTGTCTCCCCGCCTCCGTGGAGAAAACAATCAAGTCAGCATTCTAAACCAGTGTTTCTCAACAGGGGTGCCATGGCACCCTGGGGTGCTGCATGCCCCCCACAGGGGTGCCGCGGAAACGTGGCTGGTGGTATGTTTAATTTACCTGAATAAATAAATGAATAATGTAATATAATACATATTTGTCTAAATGAATAAATGAATATCAAAAAAATGAAGAGCAGGAAACTGTGGCACTCCGTTTTCTTGTTTTTTAATAGTTCAAAGGCAAATAGACTGCCCGACGCGTTTCGACCACAAGGTCTTTGTCAGGGTGCAGTCACTCAATCACGAGGCACAATATATTACAGCTGTCAGTTAGTCATTGGTGGTGGGCGTAGCCCATCCACTTAACCAAAATTAGCAGACAGGTATGAAACTTAATCACACAAGGCATGAACAACATTCAAGTTACACAAAACACCAGTCTTGACTAGAAAAGTACTGTTCAGGTAAGTATCAGAGTAATATTAGAGTAATATTATATACACAAATCATGAAACTTTTTTGTGGGTCCATTATGTAGAAGCTGATATTCACACTCTGGCATAGGGCACAATCACAATAAAGGACACAGGTCTGCCAAGGAGTTGTCAGTTAGTTCTTTTCTTTTTGTCACAAAAATGATTTTAAAAAATCCACTTCGCCATTGAGTCCTGGCAGTTTGGTAGCCTGTAAAGTAACAATAAAAAATGTTTCTCTTTGTAGAAGTTTTTTCACTCCGTCACCTCCTCTTATGTTATGAGTAAATGAATAAATGACTTGTTGCGGCTTATTGATTTTGGGGTTTCTTGAGATTTTTCATGAATTGAAAAGGTACCTTGCCTAAAAAAAGGTTGCAGGGCGCAGAGCTGTCATCTTACCTTAGACCAGGGGTACTCAATTAAAAGTCCCCGAGGGCCAGTTTTTCAAAATTCCTCCCAATAAAGGGCCGGGCCGGGCTGACACGACACGACCCCCACCAAAAAAAAAATATTAAAAAAAAAATAAAAAATGATAAGGCCTTTGTAAATACAAAACACACGCACTCACACCCACAGCAGATATTTAGTTTCCAGTGACAGGATGGGAGAACATTTCTCTCATAAAGGGCCTGCATTTTTCTGAAGCACTGTGGGGTGAGGTGCCTGCCTTGCTGTCATTGCCACCCACCCTTCAGTATTTTTTTTTTAAATGACATAAGATTATCTTTTTTAAATGACATAAGATTAGCCTATATTTGCAGACTACATTCATAAACATTTATTTCTTAGTGAGAAAACCAATAAGCCTGAAGATAACACTTTTCAAACAAATGTTGCTTATTATGACTTTGTTTATGCAGCTCTCACATGCATAATGAGAATCAGATGCAATAATGGACCCAACAAAGAGGACACATAGATAGGAGGACACCAGGTTTTGCCAACAAGAAAATGGCACATTGATGCAATGTTGATTAAATGCAACAGCCAATAATAAATCATGAAGTTGCTCATAACTTTGTTTGAAATCTTATGAGGGGCTTAGCTTTCCAAACAAACTATTTGGGGACTGTTTAAAAGTGTGAAAAGTTTATCAAGCAATTCGTTTTTAAGTAGGCTACCCCTAGTTAGCTGCCAGCAGAGCTCAAACACAATTTGCCTTCATTTGTGTTAGCAACTAGCTACAGCTAGTGCTAAACCAATTCGAAGTCCTAACACACTGTATGCAATGAAATGTGGACCATTACTTTCAAAAACGAGGCAAAGAGAACTTTGTAAATAATTTATTTACAAGTTCTACCGTACTTCCCTTCAGTAGTCTACCTCACAACAGCCTCTGCCACCCTCATAGTCACTTCTGTTTGGAGCCTGCAGGGAGAAACTGATTGAGGGGGCGGAGACACGGTACGCATCTTCCTAGCGTCTGTGGCGCGATTTCAAAATAAGAGCCGGCAGCGCGATCGGACAAAAAAAAATAAAAATAAAAAAAAATATTTTAAAATTTTTCAAAATTATTCGAGGGCCACAAATAGATGCCCAGAGGGCCAAATGGCCCGCGGGCCGCTATTTGAGTATGGGGGACCTAGACTAACTCAGCTGCCAACAACAGTTTTAGTTGTAATACAAGACGTTTTGGGAAAGATTTTCCCATTTCATTACATCTACATCCTCACTCTGATAAAGGCGTCATAAGCACCACCAACCAAATGTAGCCTATCAGAGACTTGCACTATGCATTGCCAGTGCAGGAAAAAATAGGAGACAGACAGTAGTAGACAATAATATATTTACGGAAATGTCATACATCATTCATAATTCATAATTCATACAATTTCATACACTCTCCCACTCTGTGCTGTCCAACCATGCAGTTGGGGAGGACATAGGCTAGTATTTTCTGCTATCAAAGCACGCCTTCAGATCCTTCCAACAAGATATAACTTGGCCAGCTGGTACCCCTTAAACCATGACCCACACGGCATTCTCCACTCTTCCACAAATTAAAATGAAACAATAGCCCATATACTGAACGGCTGTAACTTTTACAAAGGGCATTACACAGCTAGGCATGACAGACTGGTTGACTTGGTTGCAGACAGTATTAAAGACACATTAGGGCAACCAATGAACATGTATAAACAAAGTGCAGTGCAAATCCACTGGTTTAACACTGGAAACATCAATGTGGACATGAATAACTTCCCAAATAGCCCTGACATAACCATCTTTAATGGACACAATAGAACTGTAACACTGAAATAGGATGCTCTTTTTGATGACCTGTGTATGGACATGTGTTTCAACTCTAAAATGTTGCAATATCAGCCATTACTCAATACCATTGTGGGCCTTGGGTACCAATGCAGATTAGTTTTTTTTTAAGTATTTGGGAGCCTTGGGCATGTACACAAACTTGTCCTAACAGGACTGCAGCTACTGTATCCGGGCTGTGCAAAACAACAGCAAAAAGACAAAAGGCAAAATATTGTTCAATCTCTGCTGCTGTTTTCTTCTATACCAACCCCCCCCCCCCCCCCCCCCCCCACTCCTATCAACCTATCAACAGCAGCATGCAGACACACCCTCTCTAGCAGGGTTGCCAGATTGGTCACTTTCCCACCCCATTGGGCTGCTTAGGATGGCCATCTGTTGGAAATCGTCAGACATGGCAACCCCTGAGAATATGCATCAGATGAGCCTGGATGATGTAGATGATGTGGATCTTGTACCACCCTCATGTTTTCCACCAGGGGGTGTGGAGGTGTGTGTCGTCAGTATCAAGTAGAGATGCACCGGATCCAAGATCCGGTTCCGGATCCGGCAGGATAATAGGGTTTTTCACAGGATCCGGATCCGGCTCCAGGATCCAGGATCCAGGATCCGGAAGCTGAGGCTTTTAAGTCAAAATAGTTTGAGACGAGATAAAAAGGGCCCACGTGTGTGAGTAGGCTATGTGTTTCAACCCTTACGTAGGATCCGGTATCCGGTTCCGGATCCGGCAGGATCATAAGCAGTGGATTCGGTATCCGGCAGGATCCTAAAAATCAGGATCCGGTGCATCTCTAGTATCAAGACAAGCTCTGAGGAAGGAGAAGGTGCGCCGAAACGTCAGTCATTTTGTGCACCAAAATAATAATTAAAAAACCCTCTAAAAAAGTTGCTGAGTGCTCCAGTCATCCTCGACAGTGAGCACCACCAAGGCTGAAGCGCAGACATCCCCTCTTCGGGGTGTGTCGGCAGTGTCTGGTTCCAGTGGAGTGTGAATCTGATGACAGGAGGACATGACAGGACACATTACATTACATTACATTACATTACATTACATTACACTACACTACATTACATTACACAACATTACATTACACTACATTACACTACACTACATTACATTACACTACATTACATTGCATTCCATTTGGCAGAGGCTTTTATCTAAACCTACTTACAATTGAGGGCATACTTAAAGGGGCATTCCACCGGTGGATACATGAATATGTTACTGAAAGTGGGTCATATGTATAGTAGAATAGTAACATACATTTCTAATTTGGTGCCTTCTTGGCCAAGAAAAGGCAGAAAATGACTTTTTAGTGCTTGTGGATTTGTGACAACAATCCCCATAATGCACTGCAATGCTCAAGTTCCACAGGCCACACCCAGTTATTTGGGACTCTATGTATCATCCCTCCCTCAGCTTGCAGGCAGTGTTGCCAGATTGGGCTGTTTCCCGCCCAATTGGGCTGCTTAGGATGGTCGTGTGCGGGTAAAAATGGCATTTAGCAGAAAAACCCGTCCAATTTTAGCCATAGAAATCAATAGAATTGGGCGGGATTTTGAGCTTCTAGGCTGGTTTTGAGCATTTTTTGGGCTGGAAATCAGCCTCATCTGGCAACCCTCCTTGCAGGTGCATCACAGTGGGACAGACATCACTGGAAAGGAGAAGCTGGAGCACACTGCAGCTTAGTTTTCAAGACTTTATTTTGTGCACACACGCGGCCAACGTTTCTGTGTTGCTACACCTTCTTCAGAGTCAAATGATAGCAAGAGAGAGACACACATTTCAAGACTTGACATTCACAGGTGATCCCACTTGGTTTGGCTAAATTGGTCTGATCTCATTGCAGGTAATTGACCCCACCCCCCAACACCAGGACAAGATTGTAGACAATTAGACAGCTTGCCAACTTCCCAAAACAAAATAAAAAAGTGAAAGAAAACAATACACAAAGAACATTGTCAATAAAACCACAGCTACAATTATTAGAAGACCACAGCCGCGATGCTGGAACAATTTGTTACAGAGAGCAAGACATATTGTGTTCCTCATTTATGCCCTGAGGCTCCACTGAATTTAGAGTATGAATCCAAAATGCCTTTCCACAAAGCCTCTCTGTCTAATTGTCTGCAATCTTGTCCTGGTGTTGGGGGATGGGGTCAATTACCTGCAATGAGATGAGACCAATTTAGCCAAACCAAGTGGGATCACCTGTGAATGTCAAGTCCTGAAATGTGTCTCTCTCTTGCTATCATTTGACTCTGAAGAAGGTGTAGCAACACCGAAACGTTGGTCGGGTGTGTGCACAAAATAAAGTCTTGAAAACTAAGCTGCAGTGTGCTCCAGCTTCTCCTTTCCAGCTATGCCAGTGACTTACTGGCAGTGTTGCCAGATGAGGCTGATGATTTCCAGCCCAAAAAATGCTCAAAATCCGCCTGGAAGCACTAAATTCCGCCCAATTATATTGATGTCGATGGGAAAGATTGGGCGAGTTTTCCTGTAAAATGCCATTTTTACCCGCAGACGGCCATCCCAAGCAGCCCAATTGGGTGGGAAACAGCCCAATCTGGCAACACTGCTTACTGGAGCCTCAATGCCAGTGATTTCAAAAGCACTGGGACACTGATCTGTGATAGGTCTGTTAGAGCATTAGGTCCAACCCCCTATGGGCGGGGTTGAAAAGGTGGGAAAAAAGGCTTGTAGTCTCAACAGAAATCCACCTCTCTTACACTTCCTATGTCGATGATGCAAAATGACCATTTTTACATCATTGACACAGGAAGTGTTAAGAGATGAATGCGGATTCCTCCTATCTCAGGGGGAATTGAGAGATTTTTGAAAGACCATTCAAAAGTATGACTGGGTGTCTATCAATGGAAAGCCTAATGCAAAATGGGTGGAGTGTCCCTTTAAACAAAAACGTTTTTCCTTTGCAGTATGTTATGTGTGTGTGTGTGTGTGTGTGTGTGTGTGTGTGTGTGTGTGTGTGTGTGTGTGTGTGTGTGTGTGTGTGTGTGTGTGTGTGTGTGTGTGAACCCGTGTGAGTCCATGCTTACGTGTGTTCATGCAGTGTGTGAGCGAGACTTGCGCCTCCTTGGTTTTCTGAAGCCTTCTGATCTCGAAAACTCTGCCAGTCTGGCCAGAGTGTCATATGCTGAACTGACCGCCGCCACTGTGGATGAAAAAACTGACGCTGCGTCCAATCTGGCCATCAGAGGGTCATATGCTGAACTGACCGCCATCATTGCTGATGAAAGAACTGATGATGTCCTATCTCGGATCTTCCTGCCAATGCTCTTTGCCGTTGTATTTTGGTGCATCTCTGCCTGGACCGCAGTCAGTGTCCAATCAAGAGTAGTTGCATCTAGGGCAAGGACAGTCAGTTCTTGCTCTTCAGCAGCTTGCGTTCTGGACACCCTTAAGTCCTTCATTTCAAGCGGAGCGTTTTTACAGATAACAGGCCTGTAAATGAAGATGTGTTCGCACCTGGGGCAGCTGAATTGTCTTTTCCAATGCTCCCGATCCCAATGCTCAGTAATGCAACTCCTGCATAACTCATGTCCACACCCGGGGATCGTCACCACCGGAGGCCTCAACGACTTCGAACAGACTGGACAAGTCTTAGAGAACTGGCGCTCAAACTGTGGTACGTATACCACTGGTGGTACTTGAGACATCTCTGATGGTACTTGAGACATCTCTGGTGGTACTTGGAATGCCATTATGAACCTCTCCTGTATTGACTGGCAAAAGTGAATATGGAAGGCCTTCACTGCAATATTCTAATGTTGGTTGTGAAGGTGGTACTCACAGAGCTTAATATTTTCTCAGGGGTACTTCACACAAAAAGTTTGAGAACCACTGTCTTGGAGGAGGACGACGATCCCATTCTGTAGCTCCTCAGTCAGGTGTTGCCAGATGAGGCTGATAATTTCCAGCCCCCTCCCCAAAAAATGCTCAAACCCCGCCTAAAAGCACAAAATCCTGCCCAATTCTATTGATTTCAATGGCAAAAATTGGACTGGGTTTTTTTTTTGCTAATTGTCATTTTAACCCGCACACGGCCACACGGCCATCCTAAGCAGTCCAATTGGGCGGGAAACAGCCCAATCTGGCAACACTGTAACAACAAAGGCAGCAGCGACAGCAGTTCCTCAGCACAGAAATCAGCCACAGCAATTACTTTGATTGTCGACTGATCTAGTCATGATTAGTCGAGATTAGTCACGAAACAAAAAGACTTGCTCCAATCTCTCTCAGAATCTGAAGAAGACTGTTGAGGTCGAAACGTTATCCTGCAATGAAAAAAAAAATACAACAAAAAGGATTCGAAACCTAGTATTTTGCGGTTCTGTGGCGTGAACACGACGGCCGGTTCGCGATTAGGTGCGGGAACGGGCTCCAACGCGGTTCTCAGTCGGCCTGAACGCGCTATTAGAGGACGACGAC
>NC_085868.1:52774809-52784809 GCF_034702125.1 Engraulis encrasicolus | reverse complement strand
TGTGTGTGTGTGCGTGCGTGCGTGTGTGTGTGAGAGAGAAAGGGGTCGTGAGGTGAGCAGGGTTTGTATACTGCATTCCATTACACTCAGCTGACGCTTACATCCAAAGTTCAGTTCAGTTTGGTTTATTTGATAGGGACAGATACACATCATCATGTAGGCTATGCAAGCCCAACAGAGTAGCATCATAGCATTTATAGCCTTCTATACCCGTCCCTAGAAGGGCTTTTAAAATAAACTTTAAAAAACTGTTTTATTTTAAAGAGCATCCTATCCATTCATTCAAGTCATTCATTCAATCTAAAAGACAGTCAATACATACACATATAGATAACTAACTACATGTCTAGCCACCCATTCATTCATTCGTTCATTCATTCATTCATTCACTAATTATTAAAATGTACAATCTCTTCTTCCTGACCTACCTTAGGCACACACACACACACACTTACACACACACTTACACACACACTTACACACACACACACACACACACACACACACACACAACTTAAAAATCACCACACACTCAGTCAGCCTACCCCACCCAACCCACACACATTCACACATGACTACATACCTGGTTGTTCTTAAGTAACTTTAGGAAAGTGACTTACAGTTTTGCACAGTTTTGGTTACAGGCCTTGGAACAATGTGGAGATGAGGGGCCTTGCTCAAGGTCACGTCAGCCATGGATGGAGGTGTAGGAAGTGGTTTAGTTAAGTTTAGTTTAGTTTATTTATATTATTTTGACAGGTACATGACAAAAGACCAACAAAGGTCGGCGTCTGCGCCTGCACTTAACACCCGTGTATTGCTTGGTGCGTGCACTCCCAAAAAGTAGTAATCACTCAAGATAATAGGAAAAAAGGTGTATTGAAGACGAAATTTAACAACTGAAGTCTGAGGTCTTCAGTTGTCAGACTTCAGTTGTTAAATTTCGGCTTCAATACACTTTTTCACACCAGCCTTGTGTGCGCCTCCTTTTTTCCTATTATCTTGAGGGACAGATACATAATATACCAAACAGCAGGCATCATAGCATTTATAGCCAAAAGCTAATTTCCAATGCCCATCCCTAGAAGGGCTTTTAAACAATACAATAGCAGCAATAACAATAAAACAAGGCTAACAAGACTACCATGAAATCCAATGCATCACTTTACAAACAAGCTCTTAAAGTTTTGGACAGACGTCCATCTCAATTTCACCACTGTGCCATACTGGACAAGTATAACTTGCTCAGTTTTGACAACATAATTTTACGTATATTCTGATATGCGCCTTGTGCACAAAATCATTCACAACTCCGCTCCACCACCTCTGAAAACCTTCATCCATCCTTGCTCTGAACAAATCAGCAGAACAACTAGATGTCACGGACAGAAGAGGACCCAAGAGCGCAAGTTCAAATTCAGAGTTCTTTATTGAAGGGTTCAGGGGGGAAGAGGAGTGAGATGATCGTGAGGTCTTGGGAGGTTCCGGTTCCAGGGGTGCTAGGAGTGCCAGGGGTGTCAGGGGTTCCAGGGGTGCTTGGGGCTCTGGGGTTTTTCAGGGTCCTGTGGGTTACCTGGGCTCCGGGGGTCACCAAATGTCCGGGGGTGTCCAGTCCAAAGTGCTTAGTGTGTGTGTCCCCCAGTGATCGAGCGGCGTGTCGGGCTGAGGGTGGTGAAGCGTCTGGGCTCGCTCATCTGGTGGTCGGAGACCTGGGGGAACACACACACAACAGCAATATGAATGGCAGGCAGAAGTACAGATCAGGGCTGGGCAATAATCGTGGTGAGAGACAGAAGGCAGAATCGAGTTACCGGAGGGGCTGAAGATCGGAGAGTAGTCGAGATCCAGAAGGCAGGTCGGGATAGTCGGGGCAGTAGAACAAGGAGGCAGTCAAGAAAGGTTCGGTATCAGAGACAGGAGTCAGAGCGTAGACAGGCAGGTTACTGGTCCGGGTTTGAAGACGATCTGACAGGGCTTGATATACTGGGAGAGGTTAGTGGGGAAATGCAGTGCAGCTGGCAGAGTAATTAGAACAGAGTGAGGCAAGGTGAGGATGGTGAGTGGGAAATGCAGTGCAGCTGGCCAGGTAACAAGAGCAGAGCAGGGTGGATCCAGGTGGAGCTCGTTAGGCAGAGTAGGGAGAGAGTGAGCAGAGTGGCAGAGAATTGAATGCAATTAAGGTTGTTACCAGGGAGAGAGAGTGCTCATGACACTAGATCCACCATCAGATGAAACTGTTCCCTCCCAAGCCGGGTAACAGCATTTGCACAATCTGCTTTTTCCTTCAGAGCAACAAAACAATGGAATGCCCTTCCCACCCACCTAAAAAGCATTACAAACTTTTATTCATTCTCACGTGAAGTGAAGAAATGGCTTTCATGTAATCAGTATTGTGACCACTAATAGTTTTGCACATGCCTGTTCTGACACTTTGCACATTGTAGTCTTTTTTGCATATGACATCTTTTTATTGTGTGCGTGTGCGTGTGTGTGGCAGGGGTTGTATGCCTGAATGGCTACTCCCATTTTACTGGATTGTATGTTTTCTTACCTGCCCAGGGACTGCAGATGGAAATTCGCTATTAGCTATAATCTGGTGCAGGTCATCTTTTTTACTATGTAACTAATGTACTTTGCACATGATCCGTGATTAAATAAACCAATAAACTAAACTAAACTAAAACAATAATATCATAAAAACAGCCTATACACTCATTCAGTCCAATCATTCATTTTTAAAAACTATCAATCATGTTTAAAATTGGTGTTTATTCTTCCATCCATCTCATGCATTCACTAAACATCATAATCACATTGCCTACCTATCCTACATCTGTCCTGTACTTAACTGTTATGTATTCTTACACATGATCACACACAATACACACACACACACACACACACACACACACACACACACACACACACACACGAAATCAGCCCACCTCTCACTCACACACACCAAATCAACTACCCCCACCCCTCACTCTCACACACACATCCACACACAAATTAAGACCACCTCCCTTAGCCATTAGGCCATGGCTACCCAACATATATATTTTTTGAACAAACCCTGCCTGGTCCTTATCCTTGGCCCCCCCTGACGCCCCGTGGACCTCATCACAAGCCTGTGAACCCCTGTTACTATCGGTTTACATTACATTACATTAGCATTTAGCAGACACCTTTGTTCAAAGCGACTTACAAGGAGCAATTTAAACAAGGACAGGGTAAGGGACAGTGTACACAGTTTTGCCAAAAGAAAATCAGCCAAAGTCGCTACTGGCTCGCTGAAAAGTCGCTAGATGACATCATGAAGTTATGTACAAGTATGACGTCACACCGTCACGCACGGCGTGCTGATCAACAGAAAACGTGCCCACATCACTAATCTGTGCCCACATGCCTTCGTCCACAGTACAAATGGGCAGTGCTAGCTACTTTGTGGAGATCAGAGCTAATCTGCAGCCCTGCTCAACTGTGGGAAACGCTTCTGACGGCGGCGCAGAATCACAATTATGTGGAAAAACAATGAATTTGTCATTGAAAATGCGCATTTTAAAAAGTCGCTAGATACTCCAAAAAGTTGCAAAGTTGCTAAATCAAGTAAGGGTTAACGTTCGGCGAGAAGGTCGCTACCGTGGAATAGCAGCACGACAGAGAGAATCTTTAGAGCCCGACGCGGAGCGGAGGGGTCTTGTTCTCTCTGAAGTGCTGCTATTCCACAAAGCGACCGACTCGCCGAAAGTTAACCCGCTTATTATATGGATATACTTAAATGATTCACACATGGCGGGGACATTTCTTTAGGCCTATTTAATGTTAAGATTGTTGCTGCGCAAAACAAAACAGTGCCGTTGTGGAACACCGCTAGGCAACAGCTAGGTAGCCAGGACAACAGGTGTTGTCTATCACAGCAGCTGATTAGAGTCTTGTTGAAAAGTCGCTTTAGCAGTGGAAAGTCTTGTTACCATTGACAGCGGTCTGTTATAGACCAACCCGTCCGTTATCGAAAAATAACAGACGTGCGAACGTTGGGGAGCCCCGTTGAAATGAATGGAGCATTCGACCGATGACGTCACACCATATAATAATGCTGGATAAATGTGGCCAAGCGGCGCCGCACTGGTGGCAGCCTGTTGCAGCAGCTCCGAGTGTGTTTGTGTAACTTACTAACTAACTAACTAAATGAGTTTTTTGTCGCCAGGGCCGTCAAAAAGCCGCTAAATCTAGCGACAAAGTCGCTAACTTGGCAACACTGAGTGTACAGTTGCAACAGTGATTACATTGTCCTACACAGGGTAAGGAAGAGGACGATGCATTAAAAAGTAGCAGAAATTAAACAAGACATCAAGGTGCAGTGTACAGTTGCAACACTGACAGCATTGTCCAACACAAGGTAACAGAAGCAAAGTAACAAGGCATATTGGATAATAAGCAAGACATCTAGGCGCAGTGTACAGTTGCAACACTGGCAACAATGTCCAACACAGTGATAAAGAAAAAATAAGTAAAGAATTTAAAAATGGATGTTAAAAGTAAATTAAGTACATAAAGATGTTAGGTACATAAGAGATGTTAAAAGCAGTGGCTTAAGGAAAGACATTAGAGACTAATTAGAGACTGCTTTAACTTTGTAGGCAAGGGTCAAAGCTTTGTATTGAATTCGGGCAGACACTGGTAGTGAGTGTAGGTTGACAAAAAGTGGCGTGACATGCGCCCTTTTGGGTTGGTTGAACATCAGACGCGCCGCCACGTTCTGGACCATTAGTAAGGGTCTTATTGCACAGGCTGGAAGACCAATCAAGAGGCAGTTGCAGTAGTCAAGGCGAGAGATTACCAAGGCCTGTACCAAAAGCTGAGTGGCATATCTGATCTGCTTTATATTGTACAGACAGAAGCGGCATGAGCGGGCAACCGAGGCTACGTATGTGGTCTGAGAATGATAGATGGTCATCAATCATGACACCCAGGTTTCTTGCACACTTGTTTGGGGTGACAATTGCTGAGCCCATATTGAGTTTGAGATCATGGCAACATGAGTCCTTGGCTGGGATCACCAGGAGTTCAGTTTTAGCTATAGGTTCAGCTAGGTGACCTGCTGGCCACATGGTGCAAAGACAACAACCTCCTGCTGAATGTCAACAAGACCAAGGAGATTGTTGTCAACTTTCAGAGGGTCCAAAAACAACTGCCACCACTGACCATCGACGGCGATGCTGTGGAGAGAGTGAGCAGCACCAAGTTCCTTGGAGTGCACATCAGCGACGACCTCTCTTGGACCACCAACACTACATCACTGGCGAAGAAGGCCCATCAGCGTCTCTACTTCTGCGCAAACTAAAGAAGGCAAGTGCTACACCCTCCATCATGACAACATTCTACAGAGGAACCATAGAGAGCGTCGTGTCCAACTGCATCACAGTGTGGGGAGGAAGCTGCACGGAGAAAAACAGGAAGACACTCCAGCGTGTTGTGAACACAGCGAAGAAGATCATTGGAGTACCACTCCCCTCCCTGCAGGACATTTACACCACACGCCTCACCCGAAAAGCACTGATGATCATCAAAGACACAAGCCACCCTGCACACAAACTGTTCAGCCTCCTGCCCTCTGGAAAGAGGTACAGGCGCCTCCGTTCCCGTACCACCAGGCTGGCAAGCAGCTCAATGCACCAAGCGATCAAGTTACTGAACACTCAACCCACTCTCCCTCCACTGTCAGCCTCTAGCCAGCAAGGCCACTGACAACCCCCCCCCCCCCCACCACCATATCTGCGACTGAACATTCCACCTGCACTACTATTTTTGTGACTGAACTCTCAACCTGCACTAACTCAAAACATGCACACACACACACACACACACACACACACACACACACACACACACACACACACACACAAGCACACTGCACTTTCTGCACTAAACCCAAACATACACACACTGACACACAACTCACACACACACACACACACACACACACACACACACACACACACACACACACACACGCACACCACACCTTCTACCTGCACTAAACACACACACACACACACACACACACACACACACTGCTGCTGTTGTACTTGATAGACCTTTTTAATATTTATTTTTCTTCAAAATGCTACTACTGGGCACCCCCCTCCCCCAGTAAAATTGGCTGTAACACGGAGAGTATACATCTTACATTCAAATAAATTTACAGTGTTTCTCTTAAGTACCATGGGTACACTTGGTAATATTTTCAGAATTTTTTGAGACCTAAGTGCGCGGGCTCCTGTTGATTTGGCGTGGAATGACCCTACTGCTATGTCAGAACGCTATAAAGGACTCTTTAGGAAAAGCAAAAAAAAAAAAACACACAACAATTACCTCTTAATGTATGTTCTCTACAAGTCTTCTGTTGTCCAGTCTTGCACTTTAAATGTCTGTATGAGCACTGTCTATGTCCATACTGTCTTAAGTCCATGTATAAGTACTGTCTATGTCTATACTGTCTATGTCCTTACCTAGATTAGTCTATGTCTGTATGGGAAAGCAAGAAATGTAATTTCAAATTCTTTGTATGACCAGTGCATGTAAAGAAATTGACAATAAAACCCACTTGACTTGACTTGAGTTGAAGGTGATGTTCCTTCATCCATGTGGATATGTCAGAGAGGCAGGCTGAGATGCGTGCAGAGACAGTGGAGTCCTCTGGATCGAATGACAGATATAATGTGTCATCAGCATAGCAATGGTAGGAGAAGCCGTGAGCACAGAGAGGCAGTGTTGCCAGAAGTCAATGTAATTTGTTGAATTTGGACGGAATTTAGCCAATTTGGCGTTTTTTGAGAAGCTTTTGGGCGGGACATGGTCAGACACATCTGGCAACCCTGCAGAGAGGTAGTGTATGGCATGGTTCATGTTTTAAAGGTATTTTTGGGGGTCTTTTTGGCCTTTATTATTACAGGACAGTGTGAGAGTCGACAGGAAATGATTGGGAGAGGGAGATGGGGCAGGGCTGGGAAATGACCCCGGCCGGATTCGAACCGGGGTCCCCTTGGGCAATGTAAGCTCAAATGCGGGGGGCTTACCGTGCCGCGCCACAGCGCCCCTCAACCCCCTTCACTATTAAAACATTTAAATGGATTGATGCCCCCCAATGGCAACTAAGCACCACCCCCTCTCAACTGTATCCTTCTCAACACGCCCTGTGGGGCTAAAACACTAATATAGACCAGTGTTTCTCAACCGGGGTGCCGCGGAAACGATAAATAAATTATGTAATTTAAGACATATTTGTCTAAATTAATAAAGTGTTGCTTAGTGAGTGCTCAGTGGAGTCAATCATTTGCCATTTACGCACAATAAAGTAAATTTAGGTCGCCCCAGTAAGTTGCAACTTCGAACGTAGGTTGTGTGACGTCTCAAAATTTGTTACTTTTCTAAGCTTTTGTGGTATTCGATGCGATGCCATGTTACAACTTGTTGCTTAGGGGTGCCTTGAAAATTTTCAGTAATTGAAAGGGTGCCTCGCCTAAAAAAAGGTCGAGAAACACTGATGTGAGTGTCGATTCGATTCAATTCAAATTTCAAAGGAGTAGAGTGTTGTATAGTTGTTATCACGCGCTTATCTTAAAACACTTGTGTACAGCTGTTGCTCATACCATTTCAAGCAGGTAAGTAGGCCGCAAGCAGGTAAGTAGCAGGTAGGCAAGCAGAGGGAGAGAGGCAATGGCAGGCAAGCAAGAGATGGTAGGCAATGGCAGGCAGGCAGGTAGGCAAAGAGGGGGGGGGGGGGGGCGGGGGTAGGTAGGCAAGCAGGTGGCACACAGTGTAGCAATCCAAATTGTTTGTTATCCAAAATAAGGGTAGTTAATCCAAGTATAAAGGCTCAACATAAAATGTTCCAATAAGTAAACTAAGGTATATGTTTTCAATGTTCAAAGGTTTCTAAAGATTCAAGTTTAGAGCGAGTAGAGCGTGTAAGCGGTAAAAAACTATATCACTACAACACTTTCCTTTGTCTAACTGAGACTGTGACTCGATGACTCTGCTCCTACATAAACAGGTCACTGATCAGATAGGTGAAGTTAGCTGATGAGGCAGCCGTTACGAACGGCACTAACGAGTGTGCTGCCTTGCGCATTTGATGTTACGGCAATTCTATGGCGGGAGTTACGTTCATCACGTTAGCGCTCTTTGAACGGTGAATGATCGTCAGTCGGTGGAATCGTAAAATAGGCTATAAATAGATCTAGATACTACAATGTTGATTTATCCATTCGATTTTCAATATCTACACACATAAGTGTCAGAATAAAGAGTATGATAAGGTAGTAGCTTGGGTAGTAGCCATGTTTGTTTCCGGTTGAGAGGGAGGTGGCGCACAGCATGTTGGGTACCAAGGCAGCGAAGTCAGCATCTGATGCTGACCTCAAATATCCCCGTTACGCCCACAATTGCAGTCAACTGCCGAGGGAGGAAATAAAGCAATATTTCGTTTCGATCCACACTTCATGACTCGATGTCCAGTTAGCTCACTGGAAGGACAGCTGCCTTCCCTGTTTCGAATTGAACCTGACTACCAAGTGAGAGGCAGCCATCTTTACCTGGTCAGGTGACCAAAGGCTGTGTCAAAATAAAAGTTGAGGGCCCAAGGCCAGCAAATCTTAACCGAACTAAGAGTCTAAACTGAGGAAGCTAAATTGGCTCCAACAACTGATGTAGACCATGCAACCATGCAGACACACGAAAAACAAAAGGAGCAACACCAATACGTAAGGGTTAACGTTCGGCGAGAAGGTCGCTACCGTGGAATAGCAGCACGACAGAGAGAATCTTTAGACCCCGACGCGGAGCGGAGGGGTCTTGTTCTCTCTGAAGTGCTGCTATTCCACAAAGCGACCGACTCGCCGAAAGTTAACCCGCTTATTATATGGATATACTTAAATGATTCACACATGCGGGGACATTTCTTTAGACCTATTTAATGTTAAGATTGTTGCTGCGCAAAACAAAACAGTGCCGTTGTGGAACACCGCTAGGCAACAGCTAGGTAGGCTAGCCAGGACAACAGGTGTTGTCTATCGCAGCAGCTGATTAGAGTGACAAAAGACCGGACCCCCTGCGGAGTGATATGAAACATTCGCTTTAGCCACTGACTTGTATACAAGCCAGTGGCTTTAGCAGTGAACGTCTTGTTGCCATTGACAGCGGTAGCCAGGACAACGGGTGCTGTCTATCACAGCAGCTGATTAGAGTCTTGTTGAAAAGTCGCTTTAGCAGTGAAAAGTCTTGTTGCCATTGCCAGCGGTCTGTTATAGACTAACCCGTCCGTTATCGAAAAATAACAGACGTCCGAACGTTGGGGAGCCCCGTTGAAATGAATGGAGCATTCGACAGATGACGTCACAACCATATAATAATGTCCAATACTGCCCTCTGCTGCCTGAAAAAAAATGCACACACAAGTACATGCGTGCGCACACACACACACACACACACACACACACACACACACACACACCCTACTTGTTTCCATCATGTGCTTCAGTGAGCACTTTGTCTTCATCAATATTGCATTGTTCAGTTTGCCCAGTGGAGGTGAGCGCACACACACACACACACACACACGCAGACGCACACACACACACACACACACATATGGAAATACACACACACACACTCACGCATGGACACACGCGCACGGACACACACACAAACATTCACGCACACACGCACGCACACACACACACCCACGGACACACACACATGGACACACACACACACACACGCACACACACACACACACACACATGGACACACACACAAACATAGACAAACACACCCACACACACACACACACATGGACACACACACACATACACTCGTGGGCAGACACACACACACCACACACACACACACACACACACACACACACACACACACACACACACACACACATCCACCCACACACAAACACACCTTATCCCCCCTTAGCTCTGCTGTG
>NC_085868.1:52757309-52762309 GCF_034702125.1 Engraulis encrasicolus | reverse complement strand
GTTTTTGAGCGAGACACCTAACCCTGCAAGACCCTGTAAATAACTGTAGGTCGCATTGGGGGAAATAATCATCAGCTAAGTGTTATGTAATGTAATATTGTTTTTAGGGCTTTTGTGCCTTCCCTGACTGGACCGTGGAGAACAGATAGGAAATGGTTGGGAGAGGGAGACAGGTTGGATTGGGTCCCTGGTGTAACAGCACAGGCGCATCTTGTCACCAGGATAGGCAGGGTAGGCAGCTGCTTGGGGCCTCCAAGCCCCAAGTTTGTGAATTACAGCTAAGACTTTATTACTACAGTCATGGCGATTTTGGTTCAAATGTTCATTCGTTTGAATTTGGGGCCCCAGTTGACCCAAGAGTGGCCTCGTGACAGTGGAGTTCTTCAGCTGTTTGAGCTGTAGCCAAGGCACCATTGACGTGTTTAGCTAAAGCTAATGCTGTTTCGTGGATTAAATTATTATTCCTTTTGCTAGATTAAGTAAAAACAATAATTTCATGTGAATTCCATGTAAATGGGCTGTCATGGGGAAGTGGTCAGGGTCTGGGGTTGTAGCCTGAAGGTTGCCGACTCGATTCCCGATCCGCCAGGTTAGTGGAGGATGTAATTAGTGCTCTCCCCCATCCTCCTCCATGACTGAGGTACTCTGAGCATGGTACCGTCCCACCGCACAGCTCTCTTGGGGCACCATTTGGGGCTGCCCCCTTGTATGGGTGTGGCACAAATGCAATCTTGTGGAGTGCTGTGAAGCGCTGTGTCACAATAACAATGGGAATTTCCCAGTTGGGCTTTCACATGAAACATGTTGCAAAATTAATTAATGTGAGCTTATACTAACTTCACAATAGTGACATTAATTGCGGTGCTGTGACTTCTCTGCTGTTCAAAATCATGCATGACGTCATGCAGGTATGTAGGGCCAGATCATAATATTGGGGAAAAAAATAATTCTGTGTAAAAATCAGTAGTAAAAGAAATTGATGTGCAATTAGTTAGCTGTACTAACTTCACACAATACTATATGTACAAGCACCACCATGGACCCTGATGTTCAGCTTTTTAAACTGTCCATGAAGATATGGAAAGAAGCCTGAGGGGCACCCATTACATTACATTTAGTTGACACTTTTATCCAAAGCAACGTTCAGTTGTTTTAAGTACAGGGTATTGGTTACAGTCCCTGGAGCAGTATGGAGGTGCCATGCTCAAGGCATGGAGTGTGGTAGGGAATGGAAGGGTGGGATTCAAACCTGCAACCCTCTGATCTAAAGACCACCTCCTTAACTACCAGGCCACGGCTGACCATCCAGCACACCAAGCTGTCCAATAGCCACACCTCATTACTTCATTAGCCTATATTTGATTTTTATGTTTACTAGTGGTGTCAACAATGATAAATTCGGCGATGCAATCCGATGCGGGGCATGTACGATCCAGAATCCATACGGCAAGTTCCAGAATCGATCCTGCAATTTTTTAAAGTTTCAATTCCTTCCATGTATATTTCGGGAGCAAATGAATGTTAAATTAAATAAAAGCACTTCAAAAGAAGTGCAAGACTGATACAGACTAATACAGAAAATAGCCAATAAATTGTTGCTCAGTATCTGACTACTTGTATTGCCTCATCATGACTGATTAAACATTTTCTTAGCTTTCATTAGAAATGTAATGCATTGCAATGCATTGTTGAATTGAATCGGATCGGACCGCATAGAATCGAATCGAATCGAATCGCTACCTCCCGAATGGTGATCGAATCGGATCGTGAGGGCAGTGCCAATCCACACCACTAATATTTACATTTATTTATCCATGCCCCTGGTGCTGGGAGCTATCCAAGACACAAGTCCATATGTTATTTGCTGCATTGCATAAAACAATATATTTCTCCTTCCCAGGTGCGTCATGCCGATATGGAGGGGTCCGTGCGTGGGATCCAGAACGACATGACCAAGCTGTCCAAGAGCCACACGTCGACCTCCAACACGGTAAGCAAACTGTCCAAGAGCCACACGTCGACATCCAACACGGTAAGCAAGCTCAAAAAAGGAAAATATCAAGACACATTGTGGCTAGTTTAGTGACTTTGTTGGCAGATTTGGTGACTTTTGGCTGTCTCTGGCGACTAAAAACCTCATCTAGCGACTTAAGCGTCTTTTTGGTGAATCTGGCGACGACTTTCAAAATCTTGTCTTTTCAGTGGCAAAATCATTATTTGCACTGCCGTTTTGTGTTATGAACGTAGCCAAGTGGGGACGTTTTCTAGAAATCAGCGTGTCATGTGTCTCTGAAAAGTCGCTAGAAGACGCTAGATGACGTGGCATATGACGTCATCTAGCGTCTTTTCAGAGAGTCAATAGCGACTTTCGTAGATCTTTTGGCAGCACTGCCAAGGCAATCTCAATCGTCAAAAATTAGCCTCCATATTGAAAGAAAGGTGTGCTGCTCAGGTAACAAGTGTCACATATAAAACACCACCAGGTGAGCAATCTTCTGGAGAAGAGCTGCGCAGAGATATATTACTAAATCTATTTATCATCTATCTATCATGTCGTAATGTTCTATCTATCTATCTATCTATCTATCTATCTATCTATCTATCTATCTATCTATCTATCTATCTATCTATCTATCTATCTATCTATCTATCTACCTACCTGTCCCCCAGGTGAGTAAGCTGTTGGAGAAGAGCCGCAAGGTGAGCGTCCACATGAAGGAGGTGAAGGACAAGATGGACAAGCAGGCGGGACAGGTGAGGACGCTGGAAGCCGAAAGAAGAAAAATCCGCACTCACAAAGGCTGATGATTTCCAGCCCAAAATATGCTTAAAACTCGCCTAGAAGCACAAAATTCCACCCAATTCCATTGATTTCTATGGCAAAAATTGGACAGGTTTTTCTGCTAAATGCCATTTTTTTTTACCCGCACACTGCCGTCCTAAGCAGCCCAATTGGGCGGGAAACAGCCCAATCTGTCAACACTGCTCACAAACTAAGTCTCATTATTTACATATTACCACCATGTCCAAAAGCAAACGTGTTTCGGCTATCAAGCCTTCATCAGTGCATGGTACGAGGCTGGAAGCCAACCACACACTAGGGCAGTCATGGGTAAGCGTTTAATGCGTCAAACTTGTAGCCCAAAGGTGGCTGGTTCGACTCCCAACCCTCCAGGTTGGTGGGGGGAGTAATTAACCAGTGCTCTCCCCCATCCTCCTCCATGACTGAGGTACCCTGAGCATGGTACTCTGCTCTCCCCCATCCTCCTCCATGACTGAGGTACCCTGAGCATGGTACTCTGCTCTCCCCCATCCTCCTCCATGACTGAGGTACCCTGAGCATGGTACTGCCCCATTGGGGGCTGCCTCCTTGCACGGTTGAAGCATAAATGCAATTTCGTTGTGTGCACTTGTGTGCTGTGTCACAATGACAATCAGAGTTTGAGTTTCCCAGGTGGGCTTTCACATCTACAATGTCACAGGAGCATCAGTGGTGACGGTGTGTGTGTGTGTGCGTGTGCGTGTGCGTGTGTGTGTGTGTGTGTCAGGTGAAGAAGCTGGAGGCTAACCATGCACACCTGCTCAAGAGGAACAACTTCAAGGTCCTCATCTTCCAGGTGAGTTGAGCAGCCGGCCGCAGCGTGTGTGTGTGTGTGTGTGTGTGTGTGTGTGTGTGTGTGTGTGTGTGTGTGTGTGTGTGTGTGTGTGTGTGTGTGTGTGTGGATGAGTATGTCACTGTGTGTGTATGTGCTTTGTTGTTGATTAAGATTGTTTGGTGTGTGTGAGTGCACATCTTCCAAGTGTTCGGCTTCAAGGGGCAAAGTGCTTGTATGTGGGGGTGTGACGTGAGTTTGTGTGTTTGGCTGTGTGTGAGTGTGGCTCCTAGTGTGTGAGTGTCAATATGCTTTTGTGGAGGAGGGTGTTGGAATGTGTGTGTTACTGCAATGGGGGTGCCATCTGTGTGTGCTGCAAGGTGCGTTTGTGGAGTAATGTGTTTGGGTGTATGTGTTGTCATGTAGTGTGTGGGAATGTGTGTGTGTGTGTGTGTTGGGGGGGGCGTGCCATCTGTGTGTGCTGCAAGGTGGGTTGGTGTTGTGAGAGGGGTGGGGCAGGGCGTTGCCATTGTACTTTATGTGTGTAGGGAATCTGAAAGTAGGGGGGTAATCGCTATTCCGATATAGCGCTATTCCGGCATGCCGCTATTCCGACACTTTTTAGGGGTTAGGGTTAGGGTTAGGGATGTCGGAATAGCGGCATGTAGGAATAGCGGCATGTAGGAATAGCGGCGGACGGTGGAAAACGTGGAAAATAGACATTAACGTCGGAATAGCGACATGTCGGAATAGCGTCACGTAACCCTGAAAGTATGCAAGAAATGGATGATAGCATATGATACATCAGCTGTCCGATCAGATGTCTTTTTTGGAAGAAGGACCACTGCAGGCTGTTTTGTGTGCGTGCCTGCATGCGTGTGTGCCTGCGTGTGTGCGTGTTTGTTTGTGTGTGTGTGTGTCTGTCTGCGTTTGTTTGTGTGTATCTTTCAGAGTGAGATCATGAGTCTCGTGGTTTTGATAATTGAGATATCCAGAATGAGAGGAGAGGTTACTGGAACAATCTGTGTGCGTGCGTGCGTGCGTGCGTGCGTGTGCGCGTGCGTGCGTGTGTGTGTGGTGTGACGGAGAGGAGAGGAGAGGTTGGAACAGGCTGAGCGATTTGGCAAGATTTGACAGTGGGGCAGCCGTGGCCTAGTGGTTAAGGAGATTGGCTTTAGATCAGAGGGTTGCAGGTTCAAATCCCACTCTTCCACTCCCTATCTCACTCCATGGCTGAAGTGCCCTTGAGCAAGGCACACAACCCCACACTGCTCCAGGGACTGTAACCAATACCCTGTATAAATAAATGTAAGTCGCTTTGGATAATAGCGACAGCTACAGTAATGTAATGTAATTTGACACTCCTCTTGTCAGTCCTGCTTGCAAAGTCCTAAATTAGCATTTCAA
>NC_085868.1:52734809-52739809 GCF_034702125.1 Engraulis encrasicolus | reverse complement strand
CAGGGTGCATCCCAATATGCGACCTTGCCTCCTCCACTTGCCTCCTCCACTTGCTTCTCGTCATGATGACATCACTGACAACAGCATTATATTTCAATATCTTGCAAAAGCTCAATTGTAAAGTCTTTTTCTCATTTGCAATTGGGATGGTGAATGAAAAACAGTCCCTCAAAAGTTGTTGTGGCGAGGCTGACAGTTGGGAAACTTTATCATTTTCTCCACGGAGGAGGGGCCAGGAGGCGGGACGAGGAGACAAGCACAAGTGGAGGAGGCAAGGTCACGTATTGGGATGCACCCAAAGACCAGAGAGAAGAGCTAGCTAGAAGTTCGTTAGCAACATCAGCTTATCTTTTAGCTGACTCAGAAGCTTGAAGTAGCCACAACT
Source organism: Engraulis encrasicolus (assembly GCF_034702125.1). NCBI lineage: Eukaryota > Metazoa > Chordata > Actinopteri > Clupeiformes > Engraulidae > Engraulis > Engraulis encrasicolus. The sequence continues at coordinate 52,739,424 of NC_085868.1, read as the reverse complement.
TATGCCTGATTTGTATTGTTATAAACGAACTCATTTTGACTATACACTTGCTCTGAAGTATGTTTTAACACATGTGCCTTTCCCTGTTCGTTGTGTAAAGGAAGTGAGTAAGTAAACTGATTCTGAACTTGTTATTGTGCACACAGTGTGCTGTTTTGTCCCATTCTGTTACTGCCAACTCTGTGGGCTGTTATCTCTGTTCAGGGAGAAACCACTGTCAGCCATCAGATCGTGTTCTTTTCAATAAATAGGCATTACCTATTTGACAGATTTCTCCTGAAATAATGAGCCCAGAAACACCCAGATGTGTAGAGTGCTTAATTTTTGGCTTGATCAAAGATGCTTAATTTGTATGGTTACTGCAATAAATATTTAGATTTCTTTGCCCATCCTTTTTGGATCTACTAGTAGGCCTAGTGATTTTAGAGGTCTTAACAAGTGGGCTATGCATCAGATTTCATTTCAAGTGATGGGTAAAATATCCAGAAAGATATATAATCTGTTCTTTTTGCCCTCTAGTTTAGCACACTGAATTCTTTGAGCCATCTGGTGTCAATCCGTGTGGAAAATGATCAATGAAAACAATTTAAGAAATGCATCTTATAGATGTTTCATATTGTAGGCCTATTCAGCCTATTGTGTCATGGTGGTGTTATCATTTTTCAAACTTTATTTTTGTGTAATAATTAGGCATATTGATACATAATCATGTTCATGTTCTGTGCTGTCTTGCTTTGCAGATGACAGAATATTGCTGAAGGATCCTACATGGAAGCTGGCTGATTACACGGAGTGATTCCTCTGGTGTGGTGTACCTCAGAGAAATAAACACTGTTGCAAGAGGTGAGTTTTTATAAAGTCACACAAAACCTATCCATGTATTTTTTAAAAGTCAAAGTTCTAACTTGCTCTGTATTTCATGCTGTCAATATGAGATGCATACTAATGTTGTGTGTTATTATTGCAGCTGAGAAGATGGCCAAGATATCCTTATTGCTGGATGGTAGCTCTGGTCGTAGTGGACCATATCTGCAAATGCTTCTGAACATTGACATAATTTCTAAAGGTTAGCAACCATTCACAAATTTACACCACATGTATGTGTGTTTCAAATGTCTTAACAGTTTGAAGCACACACTGTTAATCAGAGATGCGTCCTGATCATGCCGTGTGTTATTTTGAGAGGATAGTTAAGGAATAATGGCAGCTGCCTGGTTACAGTACATTGATCCCCTTTGTAGCACCATGTCTAAAATGCTGAGAAAAATCAGTTTGTAAATGTAAGCATTTTTTTATAACTCTGCACCAAATGTGTGTTTCAAATGTCTACTATCTAATAGTCTGAATAACACACTCATACATGACATGACCAATATGTTATGTGCTCGGAGCGGCAGTTTACAAACGCACCCTTAGTGCCTTCTGCTGTTAGGCCAATGGCACTGAGCCCACCGTTTCATTGATTGGAGTATTTGGGTTACATTTTGTCAATTTGTTGTATTTTCCAGGATCGTTGAGGACTCCTCCTCTATGCGTGACATCTTAGATTAGATTTAGATTTAGATTTAATTTCAAGTGATGAGTAAAATATCCAGAAAGATACATAATCTGCTCTTTTTGCCCTCCAGTTTAGCACACTGAATTCTTTGAGCCATCTGTTGTCAATCCGTCTGGGAAAATGATCAATGATATAAAACAAACAAACAAAAAAAACATTTTACATGTATACAGACATGTATCTTTTAGATGTTTCATACTCTAGGCCTATTCATCATCATATTGTGTCGTGGTGGTGACGGTGTTATCATTTTTCATTATTTTCTTGTAATAATTAGGCCTATAAATGCATAATCATGTTCATGTTTTGTGCTGTCATGCTTTGCAGATGACTGAGAATATTACTGAAGGATCCTACATGGAAGCTGTCTGATTACACTGAGTGATTCCTCTGGTGTGGTGTACCTCAGAGAAAATAAACACTGTTGCAAGAGGTGAGTTTAAGTTCATGAATTCACACAAAACCAATCCATGTCAGGGCTTTTTCTGAACGGGGAAATAGGGGCGCTCCACCCTCATACCTCCGTGGGTGCACCCTCATACTTTTATTTTTATATATACATATTTGAGCACCCCAAGTAAATTTCTCATGGGGGGGGGGGGACCCCCCCCTTCACCCCCGAAACCTGCCATGATGCTCCCTCATGCCAAAAAATCCTACAAAAAGCCCTGCATGTATTTTTTTATAAAAGTCAAAGTGCTAAACATGCTATGTATTTCATGCTGTCAATATGAGATGCAAATTAATGTTGTGTGTTGTGTGTTAATGTTGTGTGCAGCTCAGAAGATATCCTTATTGCTGGATGGTTGCTCTCTGGTCGTACTTGAGCCCCCTGGACCATGTCTGCAAATGCTTCTGAACATTGACAGAATTTCTAAAGGTTAGCAACCATTCACAAATGTACACCACATGTATGTGTGTTTCAAATGTCTTAACAGTTTGAACCACACACTGTTAATCAGAGATGCATCCTGTTCATCTTGTGTGTTATTTTGAGAGGATAGGTCGCCAGCGACCCTATTCACTTGCTGAAAATGCTTAAATACATCATAACAACATTGCTATGACATTACATAGAGCCATAACGCTGCACTACAGAGTTAAGGATGGCAGCTGCCTGGTTACAGTACATTGATCCCCTTTGTAGCACCATGTCTAAAAATACTGAAAAAAAAAACAGTTTCTAAATATACCGGTAAGCAAATTTTAATAAATCTGCACCAAATGTGTGTTTCAAATGTCTACTATCTAACAGTCTGAATAACACACTCGTACACAGTGGTGGACAAAGTAAAAGTACTTTTGTGGTGTAATTACAACAGTAGCACATGATATTACATAGCTGTTAAACCGTTTGCTCCAGTATACCTACCTATTGAGATAGACTGTGTTATTACTGAAAAACAATAAAAACCTAACAAGAACCCACCACAAACTCAATCCAACCTGTGCAGAATCAGCTCGTCGTAAGACAAGTACATTGGTCTACTTTTTACTCAGATAAGTTACCTGTGTTGGAAAGAAACTGTTTTTTTTTTTTTTTTTTAACTTTTACTTTTACTTTGTCCACCACTGCTCATACATGACATTACCAATTGTTGTGTGCTCAGAGCGGCAGTTTACAAACGCACCCTTGGTGCCTTCTGCTGTTAGGCCTATGACACTGAGCCCACCGTTTCATTGAGTGGAGTATTTGGGTTACGTTTTCTCAATTTGTTGTATTTTTCAGGATCGCTGAGGACTCCCCCTCCATGCGTGACATCTTTGAGAAATTTCCACGCTTTCTGGAGATGCCAAGTTTGGTACGTCTGCCAGACATTTTTTTAACCTTTATTTAGAAAGAACAAGTCACGATATAGTTGTGTGCATTGTTGATTTTGGCTATACTTAATAGTAAGTAATAGTAAGTTAATTAAGCTTCCTGATACTGCATGATTTATACCGTTCACTCAGTAGAGTAAAGCTTTCTATATAACCTGTTAAAACAGGGTGTTATAAATTTTGTGGTTACCAGAATGGCAATTACTGAGCATTACTAAAGGCCCTATGTTATGTCATAGTAGAGTAGTACTGGCAATTAACCTTTCAATGACTATTACAGCATGTTTCAGATGGTATGGCGTGCATTATGGGGCTAAGCACCATTGATGTATCTCTCTCTCTCTCTCTCTCTCTCTCAAATCTTAAAAATTCTTTCAGACTGGAACCAACTTTGCATCCCTCGGCACTGACACTGAGAAGGTTTCAAGGACCCCACTACTAGGAGGCGAGAGTTTGACACGGCAGTGTCATCACTGCCATGGATGACAATGTAACCATTCCTGTTGCTGATTGCCTGACTTGCGCAGTGACAAGCTTTTCATGCTCTACTGGGTGTGTAACTTGGCATATCCACCACAGTTTAACTCTGTTTTTGCCTCTTTTGAATATGTGTACGATATAACCATCTCAACCAAAAAGTGGGCCAAGGTACTGGAACATTTCTCACTTCAAGTTGCTCTGTAGTCACTGGACATTTTTTAAAACATCTACGCAAACACCACCACTCCACACCATGTGTATTTTAATTACTTCTGATTCCACTGACATGCAGACTACATCCTATGCAGATTCAGGTAATTTACCTGGTACTGGAGAAACAGCATTGTATGCCATTCTAAGTGATACTTGCCTCCTTGTTTTGCAAAAATGTACTGTTCTTTGAATATAACTTAAAGTAAGATCATGTTGACTCTGAGGTTTTCTCCGGTTGTCAAGCACAACCTTAACGTTTTGTAAGTAAGTAATAGTCACAGGATATGCATGCATTTGTAATTTGAATTTTCGTCGAAAACGGCTCACCAAGCATAAAATGTTACCTCTGCTTTTGATTTTTCTTTTTTTTTTAAATGTCCCTTAATACCAGCCTGTCTTTTTGTTGTGTCCACACAACTTTACCATCATCAGTGTTGGGAAGGAACAGATTGCTGTAAGTTACTGTATCCCCATCCTTTCAGATCAGTGCTTTAAAGCCTTTTGAAATTAAATTGTTAATAAACTTTGTGAAAACAAACTTAA
>NC_085868.1:52709809-52714809 GCF_034702125.1 Engraulis encrasicolus | reverse complement strand
TCTTCTTCTCGTCTATCCCCCTCTTCCCGCTCTGTCCATCCGCTCTTCTCTTCTCTTCTCTTCTATCCACCTCTCTTTCCCTTCTCCTGTCTTCTCATCTATCTCCCCCTCTTCCCCTTCTGTCCATCCACTCTTCTCTTCTCTCCTCCCCGACATGACCTCTATGGCCTCTCTCCTGTCTTCTTCTCGTCTATCCCCCTCTCTTTCCCTCTCTCCTCCCCTCATCCTTTTTCCCTCTCTCCTCCCCTCATCCTCTTTCCCTCTCTCCTCCCCTCCTCCTGTCTTCTCGTCTATCCCCCTCTCTTTCCCTCTCTCCTCCCCTCCTCCTCTTTCTCTCTCTCCTCCCCTCCTCCTCTTTCTCTCTCTCCTCCCCTCCTCCTCTTTCCCTCTCTCCTCCCCTCCACCTGTCTTCTCGTCTATCCCCCTCTCTCCTCCTCATCCTCTATCCCCCTCTCTTTCCCTCTCTCCAACCCCTCTACAGGACCTTCTCCTGTTTTCTCCTCACTTCTATCTCTCCTCCCCTCCTGCTCTTTCCCCTTCTCCTCCCTTCCTCCTCTTTCCCTCTCTCATCCCCTCCCATCTATCCTCCCCTCTCTTGTCTTCAGCTATATCCTGTACGGCCTTCTCCTGTCTTCTCATTCCTTCCTCACTTCTCTTCCCCTCTCCTCCCATCCTCCACTTTCCTTTCCTCCCCTCATCTCGCCTCTCTTCTGTCATCTCATCATCTCATACACTTCTCCTTCCCTCTCTCCTCTCCTGTCTATCCTCTCTTCTGTTCTTCTTGCCCTTTCTCCATCTCTCCTCTCCTCTCCTCTTCTCTCCTCTCCTCTCCTCTCCTCTCCTCCTCTTCTCTCTCCCTGGTTTACAATGGGGTTGGCTGAGCTCCAGGTCTTGGTGGAAACTCTGAGCTGATCTCCCCTCTTTGTAGCCCCCTCATCTCCTTATCCGTTCCACTCCTCCTCTCTCACCAGCTGTCTCCTCTCATCTCCTCTCATCTCCTCTCCTCTCCTCTCCTCTCCTCTCATCTCATCTCATCTCATCTCCTCTCCTCTCCTCTCCTCTTCTCTCTTCTCCTCTCCTCTCCTCTCCTCTTCTCTCCTCTCCTCTCCTCTCCTCTCCTCTCCCTCTCCTCTTCTCTTCTCTCCTCTCCTCTCCTCTTCCCTCCCTCCCCTCCCCTCTCCTCTCCTCTTCTCTCCTCTCCTCTCCTCTCCTCTCCTCTCCTTTCTCTATCAGCCATAGTGCACTCATACTCTCCTCTCTTCCACAGGCTTGGCTTCCTCAACTACTCCCTCTCCCATTTCCTCCACTTTCCTCCCCTCCTCTCTCCTCCTGGGCTGGCCACAGCCTATCTCTCCTCTCCTACCACTCCTCCTCTCTCCTCCACTCCCTCTCCACTCCTCCCCGCTCCCCTCTCTCCGCTCCACTCTCTCCTCTCTGTCTCCTCTCTCCTCCCTCTCTCCACTCCCTCTCTCCTCTCCCCTCCCTCCGCTCCTCCACTCCCCCTCCTCCTGGGCTGACCACTCCCTCTCTCCTCTCTCTCTCCGCTCCCCTCTCCGCTCCCCTCTCCTCTCTCCTCCTGGGCTGGCCACAGGCTGGCTTCCTTCCTCTTCTCTCACTCCCTATTCTACAGCGTTTCCACATAGTTTCCAAGACTGCACATTACACGTAGAGTACAGTATGTGTGTGAGTGAGAAACAAAATGTGTGAATGTGATTACAAAAAAGAGAATGAAGGTGAAAAGGACTGACTATTTCCACATAGCTTCCAATATTACACATTAGAGTACAGTATGTGTGTCTGATCGTGTGTGTGAGTAACAACATGTGGAAATGTGATTAAGAAACAGAGAATGAGGGTGAAAAGGGAACGGGAATGACCGTGTGCATGTGCGTGTGCGTGTGTGTGTGTGTGTGTGTGCATGCGTGTACGTGCATGTGTGTGTGTGTGTGTGTGCGTGTGTGTGCATACGTGCATGCATGCGTGTGTGTGTAGGAAAATGGTAGTGATAGGGAGAGGCTGTATCGAAGGCTTCCTGCGTTTTCATGTTGACGCTCGCCCACTGCGTATTGTGGTCCCCCTCTATACCATAAAACTGTCAAAGATATAACCACACACACACACACACACACACACACACACACACACACACACACACACACACACACACACACACACACACACACACACACACACACACACACACACACACACACACACTTTCTCACTTTGTCATCTCACAGACTCACCTCCACTCTTGAGGTCACAGTCTGTCCCATTACAGACACACACACACACACACACACAGTCACGTTTGACTTGACAGCTGTCCAACTTCGAACAATGGCAAGTGTTTGTTTCTGGGTGTGTGTGTGCGTGCATGTGTGTGCGTGCGTGTGTGTGTGCGTGTGCGTGTGCGTGTGTGTGTGTGTGTGTGTGTGTGTGTGTGTGTGTCCTTGGCGTCTGTGTGTGTCGTGCACGTGCGTGTGTGTGACCTGGCCCTTCTGTCCTCCATTTTCCTGCAGTGCTCCCTAAAGCCCTTTCAAAATGGCATCACAGCCCAAAGCTACTCCAGCAGAGACAGCCACACACGCCTTACACTACACTCTTGCTGTAATATTACGATATTATTAAGTTATATTTCAGGAGACCTGGCATCACAGCCCAAAGCTACTCAAGCAGAGACAGAGCCTTACAGTCCTGCTCCAATGCAGTCAGGGATGGCTGGACTGGGGGCCCTCATAATTATTTGTGCAGAACTGACTCACTAGTGGGTCCAGAAATGTAAAAAAGAAAAGAAATGTCATTTTCAGAAAATATGGGCCCACGAGGGTGCGGGGCCCATCGCTAAATGCCCGCTATGCCAGATGGCCAGTCCTGCTCCAATGCAATCTTCCTGTAGTGGCCTACAGAACAGAGTTACTACATCACAGACTTTCACATTCTCTGAACATTCTTAGGCCGGGGACATATCGGCCTACACACGAATTTGGCCAAGTTAGCAAAATGTGGCATTCATCCCTGGAAGCAAACCGGGGCGAGGCGAAGCAAAACTACTCGGTATAGTTCGCTCTTTGGCAGTCAGATCAGATCACATGCTTGATGCCTTGGAGGCCCAGGTTCTACTCTCCTCTCATTGGTTGTAAATAACCCACGGGATGGGTTGACCCTGTTGCCAGGGAGTCCCGTATAGGAGAGGTGTGGTGGGTGGGAGTGGTGTGAGGGACACCTTGGGTGTGTGAAGCGTAATGCCCCGTGTACATCGAAGGCGAACTAAGCGACCTGCACGGCGGAAGTCATTGTTTCTCTATGGAGGGAAGGCGAATAAAGCTACCAGACCGAATTCGCCAGGAGGGAAGCTTCTTGAGCGACCAGGGCGAATTTTGACGATTAAACTCAAGCTAATCTTAAGCGAATGTTCGGCGAAAACCAATTGGAACGTTCATATCAACTAATGTCCCAGGCTGTCAAGCCAGAGCCGTTATGTGATTAGCTGAATCAAACATGTCAATGCTGCGTCTGGAGCGAATAAAACGAATTCATGGCGAAACTTCTTCAACCACCCCAGCTACCTGGGTCGCGTTGGTAGCGCTTTATGTACACGGGGCATAAGGGTGTGTCGAAAGGAGAAGGCACGGAGGACTGTAGTGACCGTCACCAGGGTTGTGGGCGTGCCCTGATTGTCACGCCAATGAGCCCATTGGGCAAAGCACAGAAACTCTCCACCCATTGTGTGAGGGACACCCTGGGTGTGTGAAGTGTCGCAGCATCTGCTTTTCGAAAGGAGGAAGGCATTTAGTAGCCTAGTGACCGTCACCAGGGTTGTGGGCGTGAGAAACTCTCCACTGGGCTCACTGGCGTGACCAATCAGAGCACGGCCACAGCCCTGGTCATGGGCACTACATTCCTCCATGCTGCAATTCAGGGCCGGATGAAGATGGTCTGGGGCCCCTAGGCTAACAGGTTGCTGTGCCCCCCCCCCCAGAGGACAAATTTCATGACAAACTTACATAGACAGTGTCATAATTACAAGCCAGGAATCAACCAACTGTACTCTACACCACAGATGATCTCCGCACCCCCCCCCCCCAATATTGCATCTAGTCAGAATTCTGCTATTTTTTGACCAATTAGGGGGGCCCTATCAGGTGGGTGGCCCTAGGCTGCTGCCATATCTAGCCTGTGCATTAATCCAGCCTTGCTGCCATTCACATTTCACTGGCCTCCTACAGTTCTTCTTGTTCTGCTTTCAGTGGTGGCTCCTCTTCTCTCCTCTCCTCTCTCCTCTCCTCTCCTCTCCTCTCCTCTCCTCTCCTCCTCTCCTCTCCTCTCTCCTCCTCTCCTCTCCTCTTCTCTATTCTCCTCTCCTCTCCTCTCCTCTTCTCTCCTCTCCTCTCCTCTTCTCCTCCTCTCCTCTCCTCTCCTCTTCTCCTCCTCTTCTCCTCCTCTCCTCTCCTCTCCTCTCCTCTCTCCTCCTCTTCTCCTCTCCTCTCTCCTCCTCTTCTCCTCTCCTCTCTCCTCCTGTCCTCTCCTCTCTCCTCCTCTTCTCCTCCTCTCCTCTCCTCTCCTCTCCTCTCCTCTCCTCTCCTCTTCTCTCCTCTCCTCTCCTCTCCACTTCTCTCCTCTCCTCTTCTCCTCCTCTCCTCTCCTCTCCTCTCCTCTCCTCTCCTCTCCTCTCCTCTCCTCCTCCTCTCCTCTCCTCCTCCTCCTCTCCTCTCCTCTTCTCTCCTCTCCTCCTCTCCTCTCCTCCTTTCCTCTCCTCCTCCTCCTCTCCTCTCCTCCCTCCTCTCCTTTCCTCTCTAGTTCTCCTCTCCTCTCCTCTCCTCTCCTCTCCTCTCCTCTCCTCTCCTTTCCTCTCTAGTTCTCCTCTCCTCTCCTCTCCTCTCCTCTCCTCTCCTCTGCTCTCCTCTCCTCTCCTCCTCCTCCTCTCCTCTCCTCTCCTCTCCTCTCCTCCTCTCCTCTCCTCTCCTCTCCTCTCCTCTCCTCTCCTCTCCTCCTCTCCT
>NC_085868.1:52664809-52699809 GCF_034702125.1 Engraulis encrasicolus | reverse complement strand
TGAACTCTGGACACAACGCATCATATTACCTGAACACAGCAGGGGTGCATTTCTGGAAACCATAGTTGCTAACTATGTTAGCTACTTTGTTAGTTGCAATGCAATTTCCCATTAGCGACTACACAAGTTGCTAACTGCTAACAACTACGCATTCGAGAAATGCACCCCAGACCAGGTGTAGCCGAGGTCACCCTGCGCTAGTCTGCCACTAGTGGGTCTCGAACCCGTGACCTTCCGGGCAACGCTGCAGTTTGGCATGGGAGGCACAGCACAGCATGATACCGCTGAGCTGAACAGCTAGAAGTCTGCTAGTTGGCATCCATTAGTTTCACTGGCATCATACCAGGACACTGGCACCACCCCTCGACTCCAGCCACCATACCTGGATACCTGCTTTCCAATATGCGGACTCCCGTCCTCGGTCTGTGCTTGTGGCCTCGCGTTTTGCTTATGCCCGACTCGGTGGAGAAAGCAATAAAGTTTCCCCGCTATCAGCCCAGCCCAGCCACAACTACTTTCGGGGGCCTATTCTTCATTCACCATCCCAATTGCAAGTGCGAAAATGACATCGCAAGGCCACACAAGCAGGCAAGTGAGCAAGGAAGGACGGAAGTTCGCATATTAGAAGGAACCCCATACATCACACCTGGACACTGCCTGAACATTGGACATCACCCTCTCCAACCTCCTCGATGTCAGATCAGACATGACAGAACACCTGCACACCTTCAGAGCTCACACTGCCATTTGATCTTAACCACGGCCAATTTTAATAGCAAAGCCCATTTCATCCAATGAATTACGATTATATAATTTCCTTTCTGTAGTGTCATAACAACTTGAATAGCTATCGAATGTGATTTTCTACAGCTATGCTCCAGTAGGCTACTTTCCTCTCTTGTTAGCGATGATAAGAACTCCTTTTACACTGTTCGCTACTGTAGGGCCTCAGACCTCTTGTCTTGTAGTCCTTCTCTGAATCTCAAATGATGCACTTGTACACTTTAGTGTTCATGTTTTCAGTGCTTATGGTGTATTAGTTACGCACTGAAACATAGTGCCCGAAGTGCACAAGTGCATCATTTGAGATCCAGCACTTGTATCTACGCTGCATTGTATCACAACATGAGATAGTCCTCTGGCATGGGAGATGTGTTATCTGCTGACCAAATGATTGTGACCAGCAGTCATTGCCTTTCATGCATTTGTCTCCTTTCCTCCCCATCCCTCACATCATGATATCAATCGCCATGTCTCTGTGCTTACTGTACCTACCTGTCTGGTTATCAGTCTGCATGTCTGTATGTCTGTCTGTCTGTCTGTACTGAACTGTAAATGCCTACCTGTCTGGAAACGCCTACCTGTCTGTGCCCATCTTTCTATCATATTACATTACATGACACTTAGCTGACGCTTTTATCCAACGTGACTTACAGTTACTATTTTTCAGGGTATTGGATAGAGCCCCTGGAGCAATGTGGGGTCAGGTGCCTTGCTCAATGGCACTTCAGCCATGGATGGAGGTGTAGGGAGAGGTCAGGTGGGATTTGAACCTACAACCTCCAGATTGAAAGACCAACTCCCTAATCACTAGGCCACGGCTACCCAGATGGTTTATCAGTCAGTCTTTCTGTCTGTCCGTGTCTGTCTCTCTGTCTGTATGCCTACCTGTCTGTCTGGCTATCATTCGGCCTGTGTGTTATGAACGGCATGATCCAGGTACATCAACAGCATGAGGGAAGAGATGTAGTGGTAGTGCCAAGTCCACCCCAGCCTCTTCTGGCCCAGTCCCCAGCTCTCATCTGCTGGCAGCAGTGTCAGCACTGTGTCCTCCTCCAATGGTCCATCCATCTCTCCTCCTCTCTACCTGAGAGAGTGAGAGTACACACTGTGCTGAGCAGGGAGATAAGAGCACTGGCTGGCAGGCTGTGGAGCTCCCACACTACGCCCAGGCAGAGGAAACACCTGGAGTAGGGGAGGCTGCTGCCAACATGTATTGAGCCCAACTCAATATCTAAACACCTGGAGTAGGAGAGGCTGGAGCCAACATGTGGACTCCAACTCAATATATAACATCGCGTCCTCAACTTTTGCTTGTGGCCTTATGCTTTGCTGACCGCCCAGTCTCTGTGGAGAAAACGGCGGCAGGTAAAGGAGACAGATAATGTTTCTCGCTGTCAGCCTGGGCTCAACAAGTTTGGAAGGGGGTGGTTTACCCCATTCAACACCCTGATTGCAAATGAGAAAATGACAATTGAGTTGTGCTTTTGCGAGATATTGAGTAACACTTCTATCGTCCATGACATCTTGTCTCGCATCATTAGGCCTCATGCACAAGGAGAGGACGGGAGGTTGGATATTGAGTTGGACCCATGGTGGCCTCCAGTCCAGCTGACTGCCATGCATCTCAGTTCTGGCTCAGTTCTGGCCCGGCTTTGGTCCGAATATGCACTGGGCCTCTTACTGCCACACAAGTACCGTACCTGGGATTTGTAGTTCCATAGCCTTGGACAAACACACTGACTTGTGTGTATTCTGCATCACCAAAAACACCCCAAAAAAACTACAAAATACAGACGCTCACCTCTCTGTAGATGTTGAGTAAATGAGAAGCGTAGTAAGTGGATGCTGTGTTAGCACTGAAGGAGTATGAGTGAATATGTTACTCCTGTTCCCTGCCACTGTGCAGGCAATGTGGTGATGTTACGAGGTCTACACAAACAACATGGGGTGACTTAACAGGAAACACATGGGTGACAAACGATCACATACTGTTGACCCATGTGAATAAGCAACAAGGCCGCAGCTCGAATAGAATAGAATAGAATAGAATAGAATAGAATAGAATAGAATAGAATAGAATAGAATAGAACACAACAAAATAGAACAGAATTGAGTGAATACAGATCCACTGACACCGCCACCAGAAGAAAACATAAACAAAAACAAAAGAACAAATCTTTCCAAACATTCAACCATATCAACACCTTCCATCTTTTCCCCTATTACGTTCATCATATTATTCCATATTATGAAGCAAAATTTGACAGTGTTACAGTAATGTGTTTATTCTGTTGGAAGCATTATAAACTTGGACGTGTGTAGAATATTCATTTGGAATGGGTTGTTTGTTTACGATCGATTTACTTGGAACGCCGAATCAGCCAATCACAATCAAGAACCAGACTCTCAGTTTTAGATGATTGCTATACTGTAATGTGTCCATTATGCGTGTGTGTGTGTTGCTATAATGTGTTCAGTATGCGTGTGTGTGTGTTGCTCTAATGTGTTCATTATGCGTGTGTGTGTTGAATGTGAGAGTAAGCCACAACAGTGAGGTGTGATGTGCTGACTGCATGGCTGCGTGTCTGGGGTGTGTCGTCAGGCTGTAGGCAGCGGTTCCCAAACATTTGCTGCTGGGACCCCCTTTAGAACCCAAAACTATTTTTTGCGACCCGTATCCCCCACCTCCCCAACACAAACATGGTCTTGTCCCTTAATATGGAAATTCACATAAAAAGTAAACGCTTGTATTCAGCATAAAAATGAATATTATTACTATTGTTACTACTACCATTATGGAATGGTTATATAATATGAAAGCGTATATTCAAGGTTTTATGCCAATAGTTCCTTCTCTCTGCGACCCTCCTGCAATACTTACTCGACACCCCCCCCCCCACCCCCCCACCCACACACACACACACACCCCTAAGGGTCCTGGCCCCCAGTTTGGGAACCACTGCTGGAGGGAGAGGGGGATGGGGTGGGAGGGGGGGTCTTTGGCATCTCCTGGAATTGCCACAATGTCTACAGGGCCTCACTCTGTAAGTGTGTGCGTGTGTGTGTGTGTGTGTGTCTGTGTGTGTGTGTGTGTTGTGCATACCTGCGTGCGTGCGTGCATACATGTGTGTGTGTGTGTGTGTGTGTGTGTGTGTCCGTGCATCCGTGTGTGCGCGCGTCCATGCGTATGCTAGGATTCCAGGATTCCGTCTTGTGAAACGCAGGCCTCTAGAGATCTGGTTTCTCAACTCCAGAGGTGACAGCAGCCTGGCAAGGGGCTGAGATGGGGCGCCTGAGAGAAATGAGAGAGAGAGAGAGAGAGAGAGAGAGAGAGAGAGAGAGAGAGAGAGAGAGAGAGAGAGAGAGAGAGAGAGAGAGAGAGAGAGAGAGAGAGAGAGAGATTGTCTGCATACCGTAAACTGACGCTGATGTTTTTGGATGAATGATGCTTAGAGACAAACAACTTAAAGTGACACATGTGGCTAACAGCTGACAGAAAAAGAAAAAGAGGAAGAAAGGAGGGGGGATAGAACGGAGGGATGGAAAGGAGGGGTAGAACGAAGGGATGGAAAGGAGGAGGGGTGGGAATGGAGGGATGGAAAGGAGGAGGGTGGAAATGGTGGAAGACAGAGCGCTACACTACATAGTAGGCCATTAATCTTCAGTCTCCAGGACGTGCTGTCGGCACCTGGCTGTGTTTAGGAACATGTAAATGACAAGCGTGATTAAGACAGACTGGCTGATACATCTGGTGCTATAAACTGTAGCCAGTCCTGGATTAACATGATATGGGGCTGTACTCTTTTCTACTCTACTCTACTCTACTCTACTCTACTCCACTCTAATATACTCTGCTCTAATCTATTCTATTCTACTCTACTCTACTCTATTCTACTCTACTCTACCCTACTCTACTACTCTACTGTACGCTACTCTACTCCACTCTAGTCTACTGTACTCTAAACTCCTCTACTCCTCTCTGCTCTTCTCTACTTTACCCTTCTGTGCTGTGCTGTACTGTACTCTTCTCTACTCTACTCCATTCTACTTTGCCTACCTATGCTACACATCACTCCTGACGATATGAAATGCCTGGACTGTCTCTCGGTCTGCTAAACGCGTTACTCCAAGATGTGTTGTTGTTGCTGTGTAGCCTACTTATTAGGGCCTATGTGAACGAGGAGGATGAAGATTCATTCCTTAAGTGTTTGGGAAAGAAAACAAAACAATAGTAATTTTATGTTACTGCTATAAGTTCCCTTATTTGCCTTGTATTTGTGTATCCTATAAAATGTTTAACGATGCTAATGTCCTAAATAATATATATTATGGTATATGTCTTGAATCTATTTTAAGGAAACAAAAAAGTTATCTGCCAAAGATGCTACTTGTCGAGTGTTTTTTTTTTTATGGCAAATTATTAATAATCATGTCAAACTGTGACCTTATTGTCTTCACTTTTGCCATTTTGTTATTAAAACACCTTTTCTCTGAGTTTTCAAAATAAATACTTTTAACAAAATGTCCCTCCTGGCAAGAGTGGTCATGCTTTCAGGTGGACCTGTGGGGCCTAATTTAATGGGATTTTCTATGGGATTTGGGGTTCATTGCTCTGACAACATCTAGGCCTACAGGTAGCCTCTATACCACCTTTTCAACACTGGGGTCGTGACCAGAAATATTCTAGTAAGGGGAGATAGGACAGGTACATAGAAATTAACGGTGAAGATTCGTAACGCAAATATGGCGTCTACCCGCACATCTCCCGCCTTTCTGGTAACAAGAGCCAATGTGCCTGCTGAGCTGCGTTGACAGTGATCCAATCATCTGGCTGCATCGGCGCACGCGAAATTATGCACATGCTCAGTTGTGAAAAGCCGTTGCTCTCGTGCTGTTATGGAACTACTGCGCCTGCGCTCTGTCAAAAAAACGTGAGAAAAGTGGCTTAAAAAGCTTTATTTTGACTCGTATGACACAACCAAGTAGTCTAGATTGATCAGTTTTTCACGGTCGTTTCAACCATATGGGTTTCACAACCGCTGGGTTCCCCTCCGTCCTATACTCAGTTTCCCCATTCATTTTTCCCATTGACTCTCAGATCTGGTCTACTTAATCGCAAAATAGCACCCCGCAGGCGTCACCAAGATGGCCGCCATATGTCCCCTCTCAATCTAAACTCTCTCTGTCGTGACCCCATGTGGGGTCGCCTGAAATGTCTTGGTGTGAAAAACTGTTAATTTTTCCAAGTTACAAAGTGTTAAATTAATATAATATAATATAATATAACATAATATAATATAATATAATAACAACGTGATATTTTGATATACCATTTTAGATATAAAATCTTATATCTACAATTGTAGATTGTAGATATACAATCTTAGACATTATCACATAAAAGTTAGCTAAGTCATTCTTGGAGTGTACATGGGTCATGGGGTCCCCAGATGTTCAAAAGGGGTCAAAAAAGGTTGGGGACCACTGATCTACACTCCGTGACACAACAAGGGTATTAGGCTATTCATTAGGCCTATAGCCTATTTCTGTACTGTACTGCAGCTGACACATTTTTGTGTTAAATTGCAAATTATTCTTATTTTAACTGGGCCTATTTACAACAAATTTTAGGCTACAACATAGCCAACTGTAATAGGCCGGCTACTAATGTTTAGGCCTACTCACCACAAACCAGGAACGCGGCTTAATATGACTAAATATAAGTTTTTATTAAATGGATTCCTTGTTAATTATAATATTATTAGGCCTACCCCTTGCACATATGAAATCTATCAATGGACACATATTGTGTTGCCCCTGGCCTGAACACACACAGTTTGTGTAATTTCTGAAACAGTAGACTAGACTATAGGCTAGTGTAATGGTGCATTCCAGTCCCAAATCATCCTAGTAGGAGATCGCACTTATCCAACCTCCTACTACAAAAAACGCTCTGGAACGCCAGTCGAAGTGGGAGCTCCAACTAGCGAGGTCGGGGTGACTCGCACTACTCCCACCTCAACAAATCGAAGTCGGATAATAATGGCGGCCCCCATGGAGCCGTTATTTAAAATGTCAATAAATAGTGAAACTCCATTTTTCTTTTATGCAGCTGTTCCAAACACAGCCATTTTACTCAGCAGAGTAAGAGTAAGAGTGGACAGAGTAACTATTATGGCTTTTTTTGGCTTGTATCAAAACACCTCGCTAAAGTCAGCTCAACCGCGGCGGTTGCCATGGATGTAGAACTTCCACTTCAACTGTCAGGAACGGCAGCTGAAATGTCCAGGTAGGATAAGTGTGATCTCCTACTAGGATGATTTTGGACTGGAATGCACCATTAGCCTACATGATCACACAAGAAGATCAGTAGACCTAGGCCTAGGCCTAATAGTTATTAATAGGCCTAGTTCTAAAGGTGATGATAGGCCTACTAGCAAAGGTGTAGGTTTGGCTCGAAAAGTGGTGGGGACATTTTAATGGCAAATTGTCCGGTTATGCTGTTTTTGCATTATATTTGTGAAAAAGTGGTGGGAACAAGCTAGGTTTATCTGAAAAGTGGTATGGACATGTCCCCACCATCCCCCCGCCCTAAAATTACGCCCATGCCTACTAGGTAACTTAACTTTTGTGCAATGTTTCTGGGCACCAACATAATTGGGTCCTAATTTGCGGAAAGAATAATTGAGAAAATGTGTCTACTGTTGATAAGTTGCCGGCCTATCATTAGGCTACCTTTAGTTTCAAGACATGTTTCAAAAACAGAATGGTAAATGGAAAAAAACACGTGATTCCCTGTCTGTATTTCACTGTAAGCACAAATGTAGGACTAGTATTATTATTATTTTTTATTATTAGGCCTATTGTTATTATTGTATATTATTATTATTATTATAATTAGGCGTAGGCTATTATTATTATTATGTCATCCTGACAGAAGCAATGCAAGTGCCTACCGACTTCATGAAGAACAGAAGAAGGAATTTTGACTGACGCTTTCACCATGGTTACACTTGCATCAGAACACTCGTGGCTACTTTGTAACCCTGCGTGTTTACACACATTTGATGACAATGAAATTGGACGAGGAAATGATGGATTTTAGCAACAACAAGACATCCCTGAAATGCACCAGTCCTTCAAAGATTTCCCCTAGAAAGAAAATGCAACCACGACCTCAAGGGCAGCTGAAAAACCGCACAGCTGCTGGTAAAAGACTACTCACTCGTATGAAAGAGAGAGCGAGGATATTGTTGTCGTTGATACCCGCTGACAAACGGGAGAAAATAGGTCTGGTATTGAAAAGACGCACAACTAAACGACAGAAAATGATGAAACTGACCGTTAAAAGGACACCCGTGAAACAGAAAACTGGGAAGTGTAGGCCTACACGCCGGACACTCAAGTCTGTCAAATTCCCCCAGAAGTTGTGGCGAGTCGTCAACAACAACGCCGTTGGCTCCGCCTGGTGGAGTGTTGACGGTACTGCGGTGGTGATCTACGAGCGGATGTTCATTGCAGAAGTCATCCTTCGCCGTGCCAATGTTTTTGGCCCAAAGATCAAGAACTTCTATCGCCAGTTTAAACTGTACGGATTTAACAGCCCATGTTTTTCTCCTGAAAACCACGGCACTCCTGACATGAAAATCAAAAATGAGGAGGTCAAGGTAACAGTCACAGTTTTATTGTACGTTAATTATACGTTTATTGGTGTTGCTGGTGTTGTTGTTGTTGTTGTTGTTGTTGTTGTTATTATTATTATTATTATTATTTAGTTGCTTAATCCGAAAATCGAGCTGACATTTCACAAATTCCATTAGGCCTACCCATTAGTAGTAATAACTTTTTTTTAAACCAAACAAAATAAACCAGCATTCTTATGTAAAAACTTTAAAACTCGTTTGGCTGTTAAGCTAATGGAAGTTCGACCCCCTGTGATTATATGCAGGTGTTTACCCATCCCTTCTTCAAGAGAGGCCGTAAGCATCTCCTGAGCAAGCTGAGGCGCTGTGTCGACACTAATAAGGCAAGAGGTAGACGGGCTGCCTGCAGACTAGGGAAACAGATGCCTCCATCAGCTGCCAACTACTCAGGAGTCAATACAGCATCTCGATTGGCTGATGATAGCTGTTGTGGGGTGAATAAAGCATCTGGATTGGCTGATGATGAGGCCTGTAATTCTAGAGTGTTGGGAGGTGACTCCTCCTGGAGGAGGCTCAGTGACCAGAGCACCCTCAGCTCCACCTCCATCCCCACCACACCCGACACCCCCAACACCCCCACCCATAGCATCTCCACCTCCATCCCCACCACATCCGACACCCCCGGCCAGACCCACAGCCTCTCTACTGGCCGCCTCTCCCTCCCCAGCACCCCCAACACCCCCACCGGTCTCTCCACTGACCTCTCCCTCCCCAGCACACCTGGCACCCCTAGTCTCACCACCCTTAGCATCTCCACCTCCATCCCCACCACACCCGACACCCCCACCGGTCTCTCCACTGGCCTCTCCACCTCCATCCCCAGAACACCCAACACCCCCACCGGTCTCTCTACTGGCCTCTCCACTGGTCTCTCCATCCCCAGCACACCCGTCACCCCCGGCCGCTACATCTCCGGCCTCCTCACCCCCAGCCGCTCCACCGATCTCTCCATCTCCGGCTTCTCCACCGGTCTCACCCAGGATGCTGACGTGTTTCCCCCTGCAATGGACCATGCCGACACCCCTGAACGTGGCCCAGTGACCCCCACATCCAACTGCCTCTCCACCAACACCCCTAAACTTGCTACAGTGACCCCAACATCCAGCCTCTCCACCCCCAGCCTCTCCGCAATGGACGCTGACGTGTTTCCCCCAGAAATGGACATCGCAGAGACCCCCAAACTAGGCCCGGTCACCCCAACATGTAGCCTTCCAATCTGCCTCCACTCCCCTGACCGTGGCGGCTCCACCCAGGGCTCTGGGACCCCAACATCCACCCTCTCCACCAACCGGGGCGCTCAAGTGTTTTCCCCTGCTGTAGACCCCAAGGACACCCCTAAACTTGGCTCAGTGACCCCAAAATCCGGCCTCTCCTCCACCCGTCTCTCCACACCCACCCTCTGCACTGGTCTCACCCGGGACGCACAAGTGTTTCTCCCTGCTGTAGACCGCACCGACACCCCTAAACTTGCCCCACTCACCCCAACTTCCAGCATCCCGCCCAGCATGGTCATGGACAATAATAAGGTACACTGCCCCACTGGTGGCTTTTCCCAGGGCCCTGTCCCCCCAATAGCAACACCCAGGCTCCCAACCAAGCCCGCCTAGGAGACGGAGGTCATCTCGGACCCTGACCTCAGGAGCCGTAAGCCGGCCGTACTCACCTCGACATTCAGCCTCTCCTCCGACTCCGACACACTCACCCAGGAGACGGCGATCATCAGGCCTCCTGTCACTTCACCACCACACCTACAGTAGGCCCTGTCCTGTTCTGTCCCAACAATGCCATCCCTATTGACCGGGCCGACAAAGGGCAGGGCGCTCTCAGTCTCCGGGTCCACCAGGACACGTCCTCTGTCATAGACTTGTTGTAAAGCT
The DNA here is from genome assembly GCF_034702125.1 of Engraulis encrasicolus. NCBI lineage: Eukaryota > Metazoa > Chordata > Actinopteri > Clupeiformes > Engraulidae > Engraulis > Engraulis encrasicolus. Next base: position 52,689,446 of record NC_085868.1, on the reverse strand, counting down.
TTAATAGGCCATTTAGAGCATACTTATTAATATTATTACTGTTATTTAATTTGCACTTGTTTCTGTCTGAAGTTTTTATTGTTACGTTTTAATGGGCCAACCATTCCTACATTTTTATACCGTCATTACGATTTTTGTTTTTGTTTTAAACCTTAATATTATATTATCATATTACCATGATATATCCTGGTCTACAAGCTTTTTTTTGTAAATAAAATACTGGTACAATCTCTCAAAATGCAGTGTCCCTTGTTTTACTTAGGCCTAATGGTGTGTCCATTCTTTAATAAGCCCTTGTGACCATCTTTTGGAGAGAGGAGTCCACAGACTTAAACCCCTTTGTTTTTTCATTATTATTATTATTATTATTATTATTATTATTATTATTATTATTATTATTATTTATTCTATGGCATGATTCCTTTCGGCCATTCTTCAGATTCTCGTCACTCCACAACGGTCAACCTTTGACCTGGGATGCAAAAGTGCATGCACCCTCAACTTGTGACCCCTCCTCTGCCTGATACACTTTTGTCTGAGGTGTTTTCTGGACTTCGCGAAACGTATCGTACGACCAGGACGAACTCTGACTGCAGAGAGACCAGACGAGACAAGACCGGCAAACTTTTGCAGTCAGGTAGCAGGTACACGCTCGATGGGATTTTGAAATAGCTTGTGTGGAATGAATTGTCTAGGTTGCATGCTGTTGTCATATCATAGGTCATAACGCTTCGTGCACAGAACTGCACAACATTTTATGTTTGGCGGTTAATCGTAACTGAATGAAAAGGTTGTGTTCGTGTTTTGAGCTATGTGCGACCTGCCTGCCATTGTATTCACAATAAGCAGTCGCCAGCGCAGTAAATTGCAATCAGCAATCGTTTTCACAGCGTGGTGCATTTTGGCAATAGTTCGACACCAACCGATTCACTTATGAGTGTAACCGTGGGATTGGTGTAACTAACATGTAGTTGACTTATGGGGGTAAGAAATAATTGGTATTGGCAAATTGGCTAAGAAAACCAAGAGCTACAGAAAACGATGCGCTCAGTCCAACAATCGATTTAAAGTACCAGAAAGTCTACTTTTAGGCTTGCACAAATTTGTCATCCAGACGGCAAGCAGGCACTCTCTCGCCCATTATAATAACATATTTCAACTAATAGAATAATGCCCTGCAGAAGGCATCATTCCTTAATAAATCAGATTCAACAGGGCATATAGTGGGGTATTTAGCTTGGCGTCCGGTTCTGGGTTGTTTACTGACAGTCATTTTCGAGCTTCCACCGCTCCATCTGTTGCAAGTTTCTGTAACGTTTCGGGCGTTTTAAAATATACATGTACGTTTATTAATTCCTGAACTGCTAACATGTTGAAGGAGTCGTTACATTTGCTTTGCATACCGTAGTACAAACGTCAACAGAACATGCCCTGATAAAAAAAGCATGAAACGGATCATTTGAAGTCACAGAGAAGAACAAGAAGGCTGCACTGCGCACGCGCTCTCGAAGTCACGGTGGCCGAGAGGTTAAGGCGTTGGACTCGAAATCCAATGGGGTTTCCCCGCACAGGTTCGAATCCTGTTCGTGACGTACAATTTTCTGTTTTTAAGCACTGAAAAGTACATGCTTATTGCAGTTGGTCTACGTGTATGTAGGTAAATGTAAAAAACTAAACATATTGTTTCGTATTTAAGCAGAACGGTCAAATCTTAGTGTGAAAGTAAATATATTTCCTATTATTGCCACTAGGTGGCATCGTAGGCCCAATGCCAATTTAGACTCACAGACCTCTCAATCAAGGTGTCTGGAATTATTTTTCATTGCAGACTTGATGTCTTTTACTGGAAGTTTCTTTACATTTGTTCAGGACCTAAAATGCCTAAATAGCCTACATGGAGGCTCCATGGAGCCTATACACAACACAAATATTTGAGGGGCCCCGGAACAAGTTTTTAAGTGGTGGTGCATTTTTTTCTTCATTCTGTAGGCTATTTTAAAACAATGTTACTGCTGCTGCACTCCACTTTTTTGTCCGCAGTAAACGTTGAGAACATTGAGGGCCCAAAAAGTAGGAATGCAAATGAAATATACCTTTGTTTTTTATGTTCTTTACGTCTCCTGTTGTCCATTCTTGAACTTAAATGTCTGTATGTCTTGTTGTCTATGTTGATGCCTATACCTATAAACTATGTTTATGTCATGGGAAAGTAAAAAACGTAATTTTAATTATTGGAATGACCAGTGCTTGTAAAAAAAAAGACAATAAAGCCGACAATACATAGCTGATAATTTTGCGTTTGATAAAACTGCAACTATTGTTTAATGGCAGACAGAAAACCAGACAAACGCTAAGTCACACAGCAAGTGTATATAATAGGTCTATGTACTGCATACAAGTCTCTGTCATTTCTATTTTAACTGCATCAACTACGCCAGTGGTTCTTAATCTGGGGTGCGGGCACACCCTGGGGATGTGCCTGAGATTTCAGGGGGTGCGTGGGATTTTGATTATGTTGAGGTTGTGACCAAAATTTTGGTTGGGAACAAACCAAAGACAAACTTAAGACATGTTTGGTCCCCATTTAAAGTCATTAAGGTATAGAGTAATGTCCCAAGCAAGAATTATTGCAATTAATCACTTAAAATCATTTTTAGTATGTATACACATGTAGAAGTTTGGGGGTGGGGGTGCATGGCTTATCTTCGGCATAGGTAAGGTTGTGCGCTAAGAAAAAAAGGTTAAGAACCACTGAACTACACTATGCCCTTGGAGTACACCACCACAGGTGGGACACACACACACACACACACACACACACACACACACACACACACACACACACACACACACACACACACAGGGCCGCTGACAGCTTTGGCCAGGCCCAGGACAAAGTCGCCTGAAAGGGCCCCCCAGCCCAATACATAGGCCTACAATCTAATGAGGAACCAATTATGGGCCCCCTCCCTCCCTGACAACTGTCCCCTTTGCATCTGAGCTCAGCTTTTTCTTGAGTCTAGATTTAAAGCTATCAATAGTGGGTGCATTTTTTTACGTCATCTGGAAGCTGGTTCCAAAGCTTTGCAGCAGAAGCTAAAGGCTGCCTCTCCACACTTTGTTTTGACTTTTGGAATCGCCAGCAAATTATGTAAAAAGACTGTTACAGTAATCAATCTTACTAGAAATGAAGACACGTATGTGCTTCTCCAGATCATGTTTTGACATGATGCCTCTAAGTTTGGAAATGTTTTTAGGTGGTAAAAAGCAAACTTAGTCATGGCTTTCATGTGACTTTTAAAGCTTATAGGTTGCTAGGACCCCTAGATTTTTAACTGCATCCCTTGCTTTCAGTCCCTTCGTTTCAAGGATAGTAGCAATCTTTTGTATATATAATTACTATAATATAATTACTTCTGTTTTACTGTGTTCAGCTGGAGAAAATTGTGAGACATCCACATGTGACGGAGGTCATCTTGCACCTGCTCGTCCCCCTCGGGGCGCGAACGTGCGACCTCGTCAACTACAACGGTCCGACAGAGTACGATACCGCTGGACCAAGAGACTAGTCTCCCGGCCCAACGGCATTGACACTGTATGAGGCTTTGGGAGGGAGGTTTACCAATGTTCCACGCCAACTCTGCTAGTTAGCCTCCGTTACACAAACACACACACACACACACACACACACACACACACACACACACACACACACACACACACACACACACCTCAAATCATGTGCACTGATCATAACCACATACAGATCCAAGAGATTGACAGGGTGGATCCCTTGCAAAACACTTCTCAGATGAGTTTTTATGTCACACCATCAGAGATGAGAATATTTTCAGGGGTTCAAGTGTGTGTGTGTGTGTGTGTGTGTGTGTGTGTGTCTGGGTGGTTGGTTGTCTCATTGATTGTAGGCCTATATCAGAACTAATATTCAATCAATGGTTTGTCTGTGTGTGTGTGTGTGTGTGTGTGTGTGTGTGTGTGTGTGTGTGTGTGTGTGTGTGTGTGTGTGTCAGTTGTCCCGGGCCCAGGCAGATAAGGGGGCTCATAACTGGGTCCTCATTACATTGTATGTATTGAGTAGGGGGGCCCTTTCAGATGACTTTGTCCTGGGCCCGGCAAAAGCTGCCAGCAGCCCTGGGTGTGTGTGTGCACCTGCAGGTCCGCTGACAGCTTTGGCTGGGCCCAGGAAAAGGTTTTTAGAAAGCCCCCCACCCCTGCACACGTCAAGATGATGATGCAGCCATAGCGAATGTCACTATTGTATGGACAAGAACACTTTTTCTTTTTCAGTGGACTATCTATGAAGCAGTCATTGCAGTACATTAATTGCCAATTACTAATACATTTATGGGCATTAGCTGTGGTTCTACCACCTGACGTCTGAGTCCTAATGACGTCATTGACCCAATATTAATTGGCAGTCATGGGTAAGCGGTTAGGGTGTCAGACTTGTAGCCCAAAGGTTGCTGGTTCGATTCCAGACTCACCAGGTTGGCGGGGGGAGTAATTAACCAGTGCTCTCCCCCATCCTCCTCCATGACTGAGGTACCCTGAGCATGGTACCGTCCCGCCACACTGCTCCCTTTCGGGTGTCATTGGGGGCTGCCCCCTTGCACAAGTGAGGCATGAATGCAATTTCATTGTCTGCAGTGTGCACTTGTGTGCTGTGGAGTGCTGTGTCACAATTACAATGGGGGTTGGAGTTTCCCAATGGGCTTTCACTTTCACAGATGAGTTTGATAGCGTCTTGAGGTACAGAGTTGTGGTCAATGGGGTGTGGTGCTGGAGGGTATTTCTATGTGATAAAACGGGCTTAGTTAACCTACAGAGAGTAAGAAACCCGATAGCCTGTTTAGTGAAGAAAACGAGGACTCCAGGCTCTTCTATTGGAAGATTTACCACTACATCACACGCAGACACACACACACACACACACTGCTGAAATACTTGGCTGATTACTGGTCATAACCACAAAGATATCCAAGAGATTCACGTACAGATCAGGGATTTCCTCAAGAGATCTCAGAACGCATCAGCTGGGGCGTCACTTCACACCTTCAGAGATAAGGATGCTAAAGATGTGGCAACACTCAGATGTCAATAGTTTACTCAGCAAGAAACACGATTCTGCTTCTGAGTGCAGGGCCCGCACTAGCCCCACAGAATTCGAATATTAAGCAAAATAAAGCATTTAACTTCACATTGGCAACGATTATTCATTTATGTGAGGGACTGCCCATCAGTAGGTTGTGGGTGTGTTCTGATTGTCATGTCCACAAGCCTGGCTCTGTACTGTAGTGGCCAGGCTCCCAGTTTTTACTTCCTGTAAACAGTAACACATACGTCCATAACAAGCCTATTAACACATAATAATATATTATGCAATCTGACTTTCAACTACCCTCATTCAAGTTGCATCGGGCAAGTTCCATTTGGAAGCAAAGTAGGTACTGCATATACGATTATATTGTGTATTATTTATTATAGGCTATATAAAATATATGATTACTTGTTTCGGGCACAAAAAACAGCCCCTATAGGCATTGCTGCTTGTGCCAGTAGGATGGCATACCTGTATACATAAATAATATAGCCAAACAGCCGTGGCTGAAGCATGGATGTTAATGAGACATTCGCTTTGTTTTCCCCCAGAAAAGGGGCGGACTGCTTGTTCACAAACAAAGTACCCGGATTGCTGTTTATACGTATGCGACAACTTGTTTCATGCATTAAAAAGCCCCTGAAGGCCTTGCTGCTTGTATCAGTAGGTTGGCGGATGTGGTTGATAAGACTCTGAGAACTCTTGAGCAAGAGCTCATCCTGCTGATACCTGGAAATCGCTTCAGGTTGAGATTCGTGCAAATGATTTCAGCTGTCTCTGTGTGTGTGTGTGTGTGTGTGTGTTTTATTGCAAGGGAGAATTCACCAAAAAAAAAAAAGGTTTACGTCAGAAAGAGGGGCTCTGTCTCCTTGACAGAAGGCTCTGTCTCCTTGACAGAAGCAGAGTGGTACGAGACGTCTCAACATATCGCTAACACACTCAGAATGGAGACAGGCATGTACACGAGGGCATTTTTACTGCTGTTTTTCATCACTGGTGTCCACCTCGCGCCCAATAGGGGACATTATGGGATTTTGACAGAAGGAGAAGACTACGAGATTTGGGAATCCGACTTCATCCGTGACTTTGACAACATCTTGTGGTTCAGAGTTTTGGCAGATGGCGACGACGTGCTTTTGGTGAACTGCACACAAAGAGGAGTCGTCTCACAGCCAGACAACTACGTAGTCAGATGCGGTTATCCGTTTGAATTGACTGTGAATCCGAGCGTATCTGAGAGTGGACGATACAGACTTGAAGTCTGGAGAAAGGGCAGCATTTCGGAAGTAAGTAGTGTCAATCTTACCGTCTGCGCCAAAGCTAGTACATTAGAACAACATCCCATCCCTCATGGCGGCAGTGCTGTCGTCTGTGATCCGGATTCTCCTCTGGAGCCGGGGGACAGTATACAGCTGCATCAACTCCATGACCCGGGCAGATCCTTTCACTGGAGGCTGGTCCTGGATACCAACACCTCTCTGGAGCCACTGGTAGGGGGCCTGAGGGCCCGACTGCAGGTGGATCTCAAAACCTCTCAGGTCACACTGACAGGGATCACACACGCAATGGACTTTGTTTGTGCTATTTTCAGAGGGGGGCAATGCCAAATTCATCAGCAATCTTTTTTGATCAGCAAAGCGTCAAATGTCTTTGTTTATGGAGAGGAGAATGTGACTTTTCCTTGTGACCCAAAGAGTCATGCTGTGTATCACATTAAAGATGGGAAGAAATTAAAATACCCACTGAACAGAACAGAGCAGAACAGAGAGACTGGGAAATCCTTCAAGATTGCCTTTGTGTCACCGCAACATTCTGGACTTTACAGGTGCTGGGGTAGTTATGGATATGCCAACAAGTATGTCCTCTACCTCTGCCCCAAAGTGGGTCCACATGAGCTGCGGTGGTTTTCTCATGGTGAAAGGGTACTCCTGACCAACGCCACACAGCTGAACCTTACAAAGGTGAAACGGAGGATGCAACTGTACCATCAAAAACGTCTCATTCTCGACACTTCAGCTAAACCAGTGTTCATTCATGAGGATGTAAATGGAAGAATGACTGTGTCCCAATCTGACGATGCTCTGATACTATCCACTGCCACTGCAAGGGACAGTGGTGTGTACATGTGGAGAGCTTTTGGGCGGCTTAGCGGAGATGCTAACATGGGTTCCGTTTTTTGTTACGAGGGAAGCATCCGCCTGCTGTACAAGGATCCGTTTGGGGTGAGCACTCCATTCTACACAGCGTATGCCTCAGTGCTGGGCTGTGTGCTGCTGGGGCTGGTGGCTGCAGTGATCTGGGTCAACCTGAGAGGCAGAAGAGGGCAGCAGACCTCTGGGCAACAGACCAGAAGAGGGCAGCAGACCTTGGTACGTTGGACCAGAAGAGGGCAGCAGAGTGGAGATGAAGACATTGATGATGTTGTGGAGGTGGTTGAAGACATTGATGATGTTGTGGAGGTGGTTGAAGACATTGACGATGTTGTGGAGGTGGTTGAAGACGGCGTATGATCTGCACTTGCGACTTGCTGTGTGCTACTGTGGCGAGGCTGACAGAGGGTGCATTCCAATATGCGACCTTGCGTCCTCCACTTGGGCTTGTGGCCTCACGTTTTGCTGATGCCCCGCCTCAGTGGAGAAAACAATTAGGCCTACGTTTCCCCGCTGTCAGCCTAGCCAAAACATTTTTTAGGGGACTATTCTTCATTTACCATCCTGTTTGAAGATGAGAAAATGACTTTACAGAGGCGGGTGAAACGCTAGGCCACTTGCACAGGTTGAGAGAACCCAGTCTAATCTGAACTTGTTAAAGGGACACTGTGTGAGATTTTTAGTTGTTTAGTTTCAGAATTCATGCTGCCCATTTACTAACGTTACCCTTTTCATTAATACTTACCACCACCACCAAATTCTAAGTATTCACTATGACTGGAGAAAATGCACTTTTCATACATGAAAAGGGGGATCTTCTCCATGGTCCGCCATTTTGAATTTCCAGAAATAGCCATTTTTAGCTGCAAAAATGACTGTACTTGGGCCATACTAGAAAATAGTAGTTTATTACTTGGTAAACTTTCATGAAAAGATCAAATTTGGCAATAGGCTACCAAGTTTCAATGAGCAGCATAGTTGCAGTACCTACAGGTCCTTCTCAAATAATTAGCATATTGTGTTAAAGTTCATTTTTTCGTCATAATGTAATGATAAAAAATAAACTTTCATATGTTTTACATTCATTGCACACCAACTGAAATATTTCAGGTCTTGTTTTGTTTTAATGTTGATGATTTTGGCATACAGCTCATGAAAACCCAAAATTCCCATCTCAAAAAATTAGCATGACTTGTTTAGACAACCTTTTCATGATATGCTAATTTATTGAGATGGGAATTTTGGGTTTTCATGAGTTGTATACCAAAATCATCAATATTAAAACAAAACAAGACCTGAAATATTTCAGTTGGTGTGCAATGAATGTAAAACATATGAAAGTTTATTTTTTTATCATTACATTATGGGGGGAAATTAACTTTAACACAATATGCTAATTATTTGAGAAGGACCTGTATTTTGACCATTTCCTGCAGTGTACCTTAAGTCTATTGTGTGAGTATGTGTGTACACTGTGGTTGTTAACAGAAGAGCTACCTATTTTTTTGTTTATCCTGAGATTATGCTGTTTAGATCATTCCTATAATTTTATATGTAATATAATCCCCATGTAAATATAATGTAATGTGTTTCATGTAATTGTTGCTAAGTAATAATTATGCTGGGCTGATGCCTTCTGTAGACATGCCATTTTATGTTGAATGAACGAATGATTTTATTTGACATCTTCAGTTCATATAAATAAAATAAATACATGATTGAGTTTCATATAAACCGCGCCACATACTTAAATTAAAACACAGAGAGTCAGGATAGCACAATAAAGCTCGGCATCTTATTTCCATTGTGGTCCTTGGTGTTTAGTGGTGTTTATGGCAGCATAACAAGAGGAGAATTCCCGCCGATTTCAACATGCAGTTGTATTGCTCACGCTACCCTTGACCTGGCAGTACTTGGCAGGCCATTTTTTTTGTTCAGTCCTTTCTGAGGTCACTCTAGGGGTGTGAGTTTGTTAAGGGACAAAAACTCAACATGTGCAAATATCATCCTAAAAAGGTATGCAACATCACCTGACACCTTACAACGCAGCAATAACTTCTTTTTTTTTTTAAACGAAGGTCTGCCAAGATCATTTCCAATAGTTTTTTTATGTAATGTGATGTAATTCCATGTAAATATTAAGTGTACCATGTAACTGTAAAATAATAATTATGCCGGTTCTCACAGTTAATGAAGGAATGCATTTATGTTAAAATTTCAATTCAGATTATTGTTTAAGCCTATTTCTTAATTTCTTTGTAATTGTGCTTAGCCAATGCAATAAAGGTGGATCACATGGTGGTGAAAAAGTGTTGACTTGTTGGATCTCAAACTTGTTATTAATTGTAATTGATGCGTTATGAGCGGTGTGAAACACAATATGATCCTGATGCCCTAGCTTTAGTTTACAAAAAATATGTTAAAAGTATTCACGTGTTGGTTCTCAAACAGTCCCTATAAAAAAAGTTCATAAAATAGAAATGGGGATAAATATAGACAATAAAACTTAAATTAACATGGTTGCATAAGTATGCACACCTTTTAACCAGTGGTGTAGTCTACAACGCAGACACAGTATACACAGTACACCCACCTGAACATGTCATGGATTTCAGTATACCCACCTAAAATTGATTGATTCAATATTTAGAATAGCACAAATATACACAGTATATCCATGCACCACAAAAAAGCTCAAATATACAGTGTACCCACCACAAAAAGTAGACTACAGTACACCACTCCTTTAAACAATACTGCCCTACAATTTCAGAACGCAGTATAATTCAAAACTGGCCACGCAACTGTGTTGGAGTTAAAGTGGTGATGACACTTCCATATAATACTTTTTTATAGTGGAAATTTATGCACACACGAAAAAAGCAAAAAAACACTTTTTAGCTGAAAAATCATTATACTGCGTTCTGTTGTGGTATTACTGTCTACACCAAAACCACGGTGTCAATGGAGAAGTGCAGTATAATGCACGTTATACTGTGTTCTTGGCTAGTACAACGTAACCTCCTAAAACCAAAAAGCGCAGTATAATCAGTTTTTATCGTTTTTTTCTGAAACGGGACCAAGTTGGACCAAAAAATTTTAACACAAGAAAAAGAAGGTATTTTAAAGCCAATTTCCGGTATAAACCCATTTTCGACCATTTTCAAGATACTGCGTTCTGATATTGTAGGGCAGAATACTCTACTCTACTCTACTCTAAACTAACGTGCTGCAGCACCTTTGGCTTTTATTAGCACTCAGGCTTCTTGGGTAGGAGTCTATCAGCATAGCACATCTGGATGTGCCGTTTGTTTTTCCAATTGCATTATACAGATAATATTACATTACCGGTACATTAAAAAGAAGTTGTGGAATGACTTGTCAGTCATTTTTTTTACATCACAAAACTGGTGTGCAGACATTTTATAGCCACGGTATAATAAATACTGATGCATTATGAGTTGTGAGACACACAGGACGTCCTGATACTGATGCCCTGGGTTTCTAGTTTATTTTAAAAGATGTTTATCTTTCAAGCATTTCCTATACATGTAATCAGTAATATATATTATAACGGTAAATTACTCTGGATTAACGTTGTGTACGGTAATATAAATATCACACACAGCACTTCCTGATCTCAGTGACAGCCCATGTGGTCAACCATTGCCAGCACACAGTGGGCCTTTCTCAGAACCTAGTGCAGTGCACTTCCAAGTGTATCAGCCTAATTAGTCACGCCCTGTGATTGGATACTCTTTGGTGAACTCTACGGAATATCCAATCACTGGGTGTGACTTATTAAGAGTATCCAATCACTGGGGGTGACTAATTAGGCTGATGCACTTGGAAGTGCACTACACTAGGTTTTGAGAAAGGCCCAGTGTCTAATACCACCTCACCTCGATGTAAAATGAGACCATTTGTTCACACTTTGCTAACAATAACAAGAAAATTTATTTGTTAATAAAAACGTGAACAGTGCAAAAACAGGCACCAAAAACAAACTATGTCCACATTGTGTATCTCTAACATGTAACAAGGTATTTCCTCCGCCGGTGTATCGGTCATTCTCAAGGCAGCAGAGGTGACAACACAAATTAACCCGATAATACAACTATTTGAAATGCTAATTTAACACCTGAGGGGCCTATACTAAGAAGCTGGTTCAGGAGTAAACCAGGTTAAGTAAAGAGGTAAATCATCTAATAGAAGAGGCTCTTCTGTGAGGGGTCATCTTCTATTGCATGATTTACCTCTTAATTATTACAATCAACTTAATAGCTGTAATTGTTTTAAGAAACTAACCTCTTAACTTAACCTGGTTTACTCCTGAAACAACTTCTTAGTATAGGCCCCTGAGATACAGAAATATTGTCGTCTTGAAATGGTTATGTTACGGCTTCAGAGGGCTATTCCAAAACACATGGTTAAGTGATAAACCTGGCTAACTCCACTCTAGATGAAGTGGTAATCTGCTAATAGATAGCCCACATGTGTCATTTACTTTAGCAAATAGTGACTTCAGGCTCTTCTATTAGGCGATTTACCACTACCACAAGGTTAATTTAACCGGGATTTCTACTAACTTAACCAGGTTCTTGGAATACTCCCCCGCAGGTAGAAATGAAAACCTCTGAGTAGTTTTCAGCTTTGTGGCTGCCAGGAATGTCTGTGTCTTCTTGTCTACTTGTCCAGGGTCCTATACTACAAAAGCTGGTTCAGGAGTAAACCAGGTTAAGTTAAGAGGTAAATCATCAAATAGAAGAGCCTGGAGTTCTGAGGACTGCAGGCTCTTCTATTAGATGATTTACCTCTTAACTTAACTTGGTTTACTCCTGAACCAGCTTCTTCGTATAGGCCCCAGTTTCCTCCTCGTCATGGTGGCTGGTCATCGGAAAACGTCATCTTGTTCTCTCTCCAAAGCTGTCCGTTTTGCCATTGAAGGAGTTCCTGAATAAAATAAAAACAATGTTGATGAAACTGCTATGTAATATCTTGTCCTCCTAGTGAATTTACTTCTAATTTTACTGTTGACACATCTCTGCCTGCAAACCTCCTGTAACGGCTGGGTTGTTGCCACCCAAATGGTCACTACATGATCATCATATTAAAAAAAAACATTTGCGCCGTCACAGACACAAAGAAATCCTCCACATTTTGCCACACAAATGTCGTTAAATATTCCTGATGGGCACAGATAGGGTTGCCTGTTTGATTCCCGACCCACCAGGCTGGTGTGGGGTGTAAAATTAACCCCTTCCACTTCCACGGCTGAGGTACCCTGAGCATGGTATCTACCATCCCACCATGATAGATATCCCTGCTCCCTTGGGGTGCCATTTGGGGCTTCCCCCCCCCCTTGCACGGGTGAGGCATACGTGCAATTTTATTGTGTGCAGAGACCACTGTGTGCAATGAGCCCTGCACAAAGATGATAGGAGTTTCCCAAGTGGGCGTTCATGCTCGCATGGGGTACATTCCATCATACTAACTCCAGTCCTCCACCTGTGCTTGAGGCCTTGTGCTCCACTGATAGCCCGCCTCCTTTTAAAATGTGTACTGTGAGGGGGATTTTGGACAGGACTGGCCTCGCATGCGGACTGTTGAGAACACACCATCTGACCCGTCACTGTCGTCCCGTTGACTCTCAGGATTTGGCCTATTGAAAATTTCCCGATTTTTGGCTTAAAATATGGGAATTTTCCCAAATTTTGGTTGCTCAAAGTTGACAGGTATGATGGGAGGACGGGAGTCGGGATAATGGAAAGGACCCATGAATTGGTGGTGCTAGTCTAAATTAATACTACATCCTTTATGTAATCAGTCCAGATTATGCATAAGAATATACACTAATAGTCTCATCTGTGCTGCTAATCAGAGGAGGTGCAGACTAGAGGATGACATTTTTCAGGAATTCCCGTGGGTCCCGCGGGTCCTGCGGGATTCCCGCGGGATGGGAGTCAAAATTTTGAAGATGAACGGGAGCGGGCAGGAGCGGGAATAAAGATGAATGGGAGCGGGCAGGAGCGGGAATAAAAATGAATGAGAGCGGGAATGCTTGCTTATTTTTTCATTTAAAAAGCCTATGAAACGGGAGTGGGATTGATTTTGAGTGGGAGTGGGCAGGATTGGGAGACATTCTTTTCAGGACGGGATGGGATGGGATTTGTTTCTTTTACTCCACTCCGGGACGGGATGGGATTTTTTTTCTGGGACCGGGATGGGACGGGAGTGAAAATCCACTCCCGTGTCATGCTCTAGTGCAGACCTTCTGTGGGTAGAAGGGGTTGGAGTTGGAATACAAAACAAAATATGTTTGTTTTGCTGACGCTTCTAAACAAGGAGACTTGTAGTTATTTAGGTAAGAGTGTTGGTTACAGTCCCTGGAGCAGTGTGTGGTTAGGGGCCTTGCTCAAGGGCACTTCCGCTATTTCCCACTGGGGTTAGGGTGGGATTCAAACCGGCAACCCTCTGGTCCCTAAACCAACCCCCTTACTACCCTTGCAAGTCAGTTGTGTGACAGTGGTGAGTCCTGTTGTGTCACAAAGGCAAGGAGTTTCCCAGATGGGCTTTCACATCCACATGATTATTTGTATGAGTATGTGTATGTGTATGTGTGGCGGAGCTGTGTCCTAGTGGTTAGGGAGATGGTCTTTCTATCGGGAGGTTGTAGGTTCAAATCCCACCGTTACCTCTCCCTACACCCCCATCCATGGCTGAAGTGCCCTTGAGCAAGGAACCTAACCCCCAAGCATTTCTCCAGGGACTGTAACCAATAAAACCCTGCAAATTAATAATGCTAAGTGGCTTTGGATAAAAAGCGTCAGCCAAGTGTAATGTATTGGTTCGCGTCTCACCTGTGGAGTGGTGTGGATCAGATCAGAGGAAGGTGCAGACCTTCTGCGGGCGGAAGGGGTTGGTGTTGGAGGAGAGGCCGGTCAGCAGGGGGTCCTGCGTGGCGTTCTGCATGCAGAACTGCTGAAGCTCGGCCGCCGCTAGCGAAACCTGATGGGACAACATTACATTACATTACATTATATTGCATTACATTATATTACATTACACTTGGCAGACGCTTTACAACCAAAGCGACTTTCAAAAGAGGACATAATCATAGCCAACATCACTCGCAGATACAAAGTGCATAGGAAATATACAGAACAACAAGTGCAGGTGCAAAGAATGATTCGTTTTCTTTTTTTCATAACAACATTACAACATCTTCAGAAGGGTAAAAGTAGCCTCGCGAGCTATCCTACGTACTTCCTCCAAAGGATTGGCTCCAAATATACGAAATGAAATGGTAGTATTATGGGATGGTTAGGACCAGACAAGGGTAAAAGTATGCACAGATTAATTTCCCACCTCACTGACGCCAGGTGCAGGACAAAGGCTATCTGACAATAGAGAGCGCAGAAGTCTGCACACTCCAGGTATGATTGCAAGGTTTATTGAAGACCCTGATGGGTTGAAACCTTGCATGTGTCTTAAATAAACCTTCCAAACGGAGCTGCAGTGTGCAGACTCTCTCTAGCAACAACATTAGACATTAGACACAGACATGTGTATTGTACATGGCTGCCAAGGGTTGATGATAGTAAAATAACATGTTGAAATGAAATGTATGGACATCACATCAGATGGTTGCAGTTTATAATCCCACCCTTCCACTCCCTACCTCCCTCAGAGGTAAGCATAGGCCTAGGCTTGGCCTTGAGCAAGGCACCTAACCCCACACTGCTCCAGGGTCTGTAACCAATACCCTGTACTTAAAATAACCAAGTGGCTTTGGATAAAAATGGACATGCATATACAAACGTAAATGGCATTTCGTTCAAGAAAGCCTTAGCTAAGACAATGATAGAATTATTGTTTTGACATGCAGCCGCCCGGGTTCTGTGAGCCATCCTCGACTGTGATTAATCCGTGTAGCCCAGGAGAACAGATTAAGTAAGAGGGGGTCTTTGAGAGGTCAAACATCTTAGCTTTTTGGTCGCAAGAGACACAATGGTTTGTGGTAGAAGCTCAAGCTAGCCATATAACAACAAAGATGAGTGGGGTCAATTATTTATAGTAGCAATGAGAAAGGGAAAAAACAACAACAACGAGACAAAAATACCCAACAGTACAATTTAATCACTGCACTGAAAATGCGGTGGGCTATTCTTTCTCTGTAGCCTATGGTCATTTATCATAGCTGCATCAGACGACTGTTTGAGCATATGTGTAGCCGCTACAGGGAATAACTAAAACCCCAATTTCAATAAACGAAGTGATGAGAGTGTAATGCAAAACTCCGCGGCACTAAACCAGTTTAATATCTGCGATTGTGGAATAGAACACAGCGGGGCATTTGGTTACAGTGTAGCACGCGCTGGCCACAAAGTTTAGCTGCTAGAATTGTTGATGTAACGTTCCATACCTTCACCCTGTTGATGCTGGCTTCAAACCGGAGTTGCTGGACAATTTTCTTCATGCTCAAGAGATTCGACACAGACATGTTTGCCTCGAAATACGGACTAAATCGACCTTTCAAAAACAAGCGTAGTCTGTCCCTAATCTTCACTCGGGCGCTGTACAAAGCTGTGAAACAAAGCGATTCTGGTTAATTTCCTGTTCCGGAAGAAAAGTAGGGCGTCACCCACAGCCTTCCATCAAGGCACCCCTCCACAAACCCACCCACTGACGAGATGCACATGTAACGATGCGTTGAAGAAAAAGAAGTGCGCTCTACTCAAATTTTGCGATTTCTTATAACACTATTTCTTAAATGTTTGCTATAAATACCTTTTAAAGTTGTACATTCAACTTTGACACAAGCAACTTGCAAATGCACATGCATGATGTATCAGCATCGTGTGTGTGTGTGTTTTGCCTGAAATGGCAATATGTTAATAATGTCGGCCGGAAAATTAGGCCTATAGCTAAACAAAATAAATAACAATAATTGAATAAATTACTCCAAAATAAACCAAAACTAAATTAAACAACAGTCCCATTAATAAAGAACTGCAAATGTACAATACTATAGGCATCCCTGATGAACATTAGTCTACTTCTACTATCGTTATTGTAAACATTTTGGTGGGGCACGCACTGACTTGCAGGCCTAAACTATGGTTGTGAAAGGGGATGCGCAGGGGGAAAATAGTTTGGCATGAGGACCCATGTAAGGGGGCTTAATAATAACAACAACAATAATAATAATAATAATAATAATAATAATAGTATTTATAGCACTGTATCATACAAGGCATGCAACTCAAAGTGCTTAACAAATGGGCTGTAATCTTCTTGTGGGGGCCTGGTCATGGTAACATTTGGGAACCACTGGCCTTGGGGTATTTGTATAATGTGTGTTAGGCCTATATAAACTGGTGAATGTCCTTTGTGATCAATAAAATATCTCTCCTTATCTCTGTGCACACTTTCTCAATTTTGTTGTACACTACATCTAGCTGCAGCTGAAGACACAATTACATTAAGACAAGTGTGTGTGTGTGTGTGTGTGTGTGTGTGTGTGTGTGTGTGTGTGTGTGTGTGTGTGTGTGTGTGTGTGTGTGTGTGTGTGTGTGTGTGTGTGTGTGTTACACATATATTCACCATACACACACACACACAACACACACAAGATCAAAAACTGGGAAAAAGCGTCCAAAGTGTGGTGCCAAAGTCACTATGCATAGTCCAAGGAAGATATCAAGGAAGGAGCCAACCAAAAGTCATCATCCAAGGAAGACATTCAGGACTATGCATAGTGACTTTGGCACCTTGACACTTTGGATATTTGGACACATTGTGTGTGTGTGTGTGTGTGTGTGTGTGTGTGTGTGTGTGTGTGTGTGTGTGTGTGTGTGTGTGTGTGTGTGTGTGTGTGTGTGTGTGATTAAAAAGGTGAATGAAAGGTTTTGGACACGAAAAACCGCGTACTACAATACTGCAATAGTATGTGTGTCTGCACTGAACTTCTGCAAAAACTGCAGTGCACTTTCTATGTTTAAATCGTTTATTAGGTACACCACTTTTATGATATTTTATTTATGAGAAGTCCAAGCAGTTGTGTATTCCAGAGGATCAGTCCACCTACTAACGCTACAGCAAAAGTTCGCTCGCATCAGCACGAATTCAATGCCTTTATCACAGCATAGCGCCTCTCCACTTTTATTTTGAAGAGTCTGCCATATTGGAATTTACGCTCCGTAGTAGCTCTGTGCTCTGGGGCTGTAGCAACCCAATGTAAGTAGGCGGCTGGATGTGAGTGCCCGGATATCCGCCCGAGTATTTACGCCTATTTTACCTCAGCTACTCGCGTTCGGTCGTGTATTTACGACAGTTTAACCTCAGCTACTTGATTTCGGTCCGATTTGAGTCTGACTGAAGGAGGGACATAGGTGCCGTGCGTAAAGAGCCCACCGCACATCGCCGTTTCGGCGACACCAGAACGTTCCTTGATCTCCCAATCAAAGGAATAGACCCTGTGACATCAAAATAATAATAAAAAAGTATACAATGAAATTATAACTTAAAACCGAATTGATTTGGGTGTGAAAATTAAACTGTCTCAACCGGGCACCCAAAGGGAATTCATCAAAAGATAACGGCGTTACTTTCTCGTCGGCATTATTTTGTGTTTATTATCCAGGAGGACTGAGCTGAAAACTGCAGCAGTCACCTTGCACAGTTCTAGCTGCTCTGAAGCACGTGCGTGTCTAAGCAAATCATCCTGCCCATTCGCAATGTTAAATAAAAAGTTTTGCACAAGGCTAGGCTATAGTCTAAAATAGACACTGGAATAGCCCGTTTCGGAAGGCATTAAAGTCACGAGTTTACCCAGTCTAAATGTAGCTAGCACCCGGGAAGTTTCTGAGTTTTACTCCTTACATTAGTGAAACATAATATCAGGATATCCAACAAGTTAAAAGAATATCTGGGCATAACATTTAAAAGTGTCAGTGCAGAATTAAACTGGGCGCTGAATATAAATGTTGGAGCCATTCTCCCTCCGTGTCTAGATACAGTCAGAGGCGCGCGCGCACGCTCTTATTTCTGTATTATATGAAAATATCCTAAAACGGTCACAACATCAGAGGACCTTCGTGGTGGAGGATACTTGCGGCGGGGGCCGAGACCGAGTTGACAGACCATGCTCGATACTTTACCCGGTCTAAATGTAGCCCTCAAAAAGTTATGCCGCATAGGCCTATTGTGCAGATTGATGCCAAGAACACGTGAAACTAGGCACATTGGAGACTAGAGCCTATACTTTAGACATAGTCTATTCATTTGATTGTGCTACGTAAACTTAAAAGTGTCAGTACAGAATCAAGCGGGACGCTGAAATATTGGAGCCAGTAACTTCGTGTCCGGTGGACAGCCTATTGTGCAGACGTGTGCGCACGCACAACTAATTCCTCTCCCATTGCTAATCAAGCCTCCGATCTCCAAAAAGACACGGGCACTCAGGATAACCGTTTACACGAGCTGTTTAAATAATGTGATGCACGTTCTTCATGACATGGCATGGTTTGGCCACCCTAAATTCAACATGACTGCATTCGCACATATCGTTTAAACATCCATGATGGAATTGTCACTCTTAATGTGCAAGTATTGGATATGAAAAAAAGATCCTAAAACGGTCACAACACCAGAGGACCCGTGGTGGTGTGGTGGATATTTGCCGCGGGGACCGAGGCCGAGTTGTTAAGGTAGGCTACAGTCATAGAAGGGACAGTCAGGCGACACAGCGCGACTCACATAGGGTAGCTGTGGTACCGCAAAGCATTCCTGATGGTGGAAATGAATGCAAATGCATGCAAATACTCGGGCGGATATCCGGGCACTCACATCCAGCCGCCTACTTACATTGGGTTGCTACAGTGGCTTCAGTCAAGCTAACATTCAGCTGGTAAGATGTGAAGATGGCGGAGCTTCAAATGCTTTTGGAAGAGGAGATCCCGGCTGGCCGTGGCGCTTTACTTGACAGCTACGCCAACCTAGAGAGAGTCGCTGAATACTGCGAGAGCAACTATGTTCAGGTATGGCGAATGTTTGCGCGTCTGGGTACAAGCGCTGTGCTGAAAGACATGGCTGTGTGCGAGAAGATGGTCACTCAGCCTGCCTTTCCATTAGCTCGCTAAGTGAACTTGCTAGCTGGCTAATGTTTTGCTTAGTGATGCCCTTTCTGCTATTGACGGTTGTCCGCTCTCCACAACGGTTGGAGTGATATACCTTGATGTCTTTAACTCTAGCAGGTTTCACCCAGAACGCACTTTCCTTAACCTGTGTGTCATTGTGGCACTGCCTCGCGCAAACACGAGCACTTTACGATGTTTTGCGTGGGAGCCATCTTGCTGGAAGGTTGGCAGTCATCATCACACACCAGCTAGCTTGCGAATTGCTGCTACTATGCTAAAACTCCAACACACCACTGCTAGTTGGAACAACAAATGTGTTGATAGCCAAACAGATCCCTGAAAACAGATGGGCTCCTGAAAGTTTCCACGAGAAGAGCATCTTAATTTATTATGCGTCATGTTTGCTAAATGGGTTAGCAATACAACAATCAATTCGCCCAACAAGATGTAAACATTGACGAGGAAAGTTCACCGTTGCACGGTCCACGCTCAGATAACGGTACACCAAACCTCGTCTTTAGACAAATTGTAATAGTGGGCATCATAATATTTACTTATATTAACACATTGTGCATACAAGTTTGATCAACATTACGGTTGGGTTTATCAAACTGGCTGAGGATGTTGACTACCCATCGTGTTCACTCTGCTTAGCTGCTATTTGAGTGTGTGTGTGTGTCGTGATGTCAGCTGCTGCGTCTGTGTTGCTTCTCGTCTAGTGTAGTAAATATTAAAAGGTGAAAACGAGGCTTTTGGTATGTTGTTGTTATTGGCCAAACAATGTTGAAGATATAGCATCGAGAAATGCAACTCATGTTGTTCATTGAGGCATAGTTACCCCTCCTATCGCCCCCAGATCAACATTAAAAGGCAATGAACCCTGCACCAGTTCAACTAACTCACCCATTTGTCGTCAAAAGAACTACAGTATAGCATGTATAGTAATCTGTCTATTTGAAGGCCTGCTGGAGTTAAACAGGGCAGGCATGATGGGTGAGCAGTTAGGGCAGACAGAGAGAGTGGATAATACTCCTAGAATCTCTGGTTAGGGCGTCAGACTTGTATCCCAAAGGTTGCTGGTTTGACTCCTGATCTGCCAGGTTGGTGGGGGGAGTAAATAACCCCCCCCCCCCCCATCCTCCTCCATGACAGGTACCCTAAGCATGGTACTGGCCCACCGCACTGCTCCCTTTCGGGCGCTATTGAGGGCTGCACAGGTGAGGTGTAAATGCAATTTCGATGTGTGCAGTGTTCACTTGTGTGCAGTGGAGTGCTGTGTCAGAATGACACTGGGAGTTGGAGATTTCCAGGTGGGCTGGGCTGTCAGTTTTCACTTTTAACAGTGTCCCGTCATCCCCCTGTGTGTTGCTGTTTGCGCTCAAAGTACTGTAGAAGCAAGTTCATGGTGTAAGTAGGGATGGGATATCGGTGTCGATGTATCTGTATTTGGTTCAGATGTCAACATAATTCAGAGATCGGATTGGATCGGAATTTTCCCAAAGTATCTGAACTTTCCTGATACTGAGCCATTTCCAATGTTCATTTGAAATCATAACACTTGCCTATTAGTTTTCAGGATGGGATTGTTACTTTTTATGTTGGTAGAAGAAGGTACCGCACACTCTTGTCCATCGTGCTGCAATTTATTGACAAACAACGTTTCGGCCCGTATGGCCTTTCTCAAGTTTTACAAAAGCAAAGTGAAGACACCCCTTATAAATTGTCCTCTGGTAATACCAGAGGACAATTTATAAGGGGTGTCTTCACTTTGCTTTTGTAAAACTTGAGAAAGGCCATACGGGCCGAAACGTTGTTTGTCAATAAATTGCAGCACGATGGACAAGAGTGTGCGGTACCTTCTTCTACCAAATTGATCCTGCACCCGCTACCTGCACCTCGAAACCTCTGGTGTGCGTTGGTTTCCTCCCTCAAAATATAGACACTTTTTTACTTGTTACCTTTTACTTATTAATTGGTGTCCTGTTCTTCTAACTTCCTTCTCTGACCAAATAGCCTACTTGGGCCTACCTCAAGTTGAAACCCATGCATATATGTGGTGTTGGTATAGGATCGGAGTAGTATCGGTATCGGCAGATATTCAATTTTAGATATCGGGAAGATCGGATCGGAAGTGAACAAATGGGTATCGGTATCGGCAAGACGACGTTGTTACTGAAGAAAATAAAATGAAAAAGAAGCCAAGATGTCACAGGCCCCCCCCTGCGATGCCTCCGCGCCCCCCCA
Organism: Engraulis encrasicolus; assembly: GCF_034702125.1. Classification (NCBI taxonomy): domain Eukaryota; kingdom Metazoa; phylum Chordata; class Actinopteri; order Clupeiformes; family Engraulidae; genus Engraulis; species Engraulis encrasicolus. The sequence continues at coordinate 52,667,793 of NC_085868.1, read as the reverse complement.
GGGGTGCTTACGCCCCACTTTGAGAAACACTGCTCTATAATAACTGTTACTCAGTAGCCCGATTTTCAACGGCATTAACATAGTGACGTTTCCTACGTTTTACTGTGGCCAACTGGCTGTATAGTAGTAAGGGGTTGAGGTACCCAAACTAGTTGAACAGGTAGCTTAAATCCCAACTGGTTTTGGGTCTTCATCGCATCTCTAGTCTACATCACGACCGGCCTTGCCGGGTTGAAGACGCCTGGCATAGTTGGACAGGGATACAAAACACACACACACACACACACATACACACACACACACACACACACACACACACACACACACACACACACACACACACACACACATGAAGAATGTGTGTCTCTCTCCCCCTTTGGCTAAATGGAGATGCAACACAAGACTCAGGAGACAACGACGACTTAAAGGTTGTGAGATGCACCTGGCCCTGTGTGTGTGTGTGTGTCTAAAAAATATTACAGTGCATGTTTCAATGCACTTAATAGTCACAATTCATCACGTTTAATCGCGAGACCGGGTTTGTGTGTGTGTGTGTGTGTGTGCGTGCTTGTGTGCGTGTGTGCCGTCTCAAGTGAACGCAGCGGAATTGAGTGTCTATTGTTAATCGTCCTTGGCCCCATTTTCGCTTCAGGTGTGATGATGGGTTATTTTTAGTGGTCACTCCTGACTGTGTGTGTGTGTGTGTGTGTGTGTGTGCGAGAGCGAGCAGGGTGCTTGAGTTCACCCTTGTGTGGTGAAGTAGTAAAAGTAGTAGCAGACGCGCCTGAGTGGCTGAACAAGAATGAGTTGGTGCAAAAGAGTGTCATCATTAGCTCTATTACACACACACACACACACACACACACACACACTCTCTCTCTCTCTCCGCTGCCACCAGGGTGTGTGTGTGTGTGTGTGTGTGTGTGTGTGCATGCGCCCTGGCCTGTTTCCATAAATGGTGCCTTCTCGTCACCGCGGAGCTGTGCCCTTGACCTGACCCGACCTGCTTCAGGGACATGGGCACCAAGAGATGACACTCCTAACACGCTGAGACTGCCGTGGCCTACTGGTTAAGGAGTTGGTCTGTCAATCTGGGGGTCTTAGGTTCGAATCCCACCTGACCTCCCCCTACACCTCCATCCATAACTGAAATAGCCTTGAGCAAGGCACCTAACCCCGCATTGCTCCAGGGACTGTAACCAATACCCTGTAATATATAAGGTGCTTTTGGATAAAGTGTCAGCTAAGTCTAATGGACCTACTGGTCCGTCCGTTTTACTGTTGACGTACGTGAAGCCCCTATTTTGGGATTTTGCAAGTTTTCTGAAGCACGGAAATTAGGGCTGCACAATATATCAAAAATGTATCGATATCGCGATATCAAGGCGGGCGATATGCGTATCACAAAAAATGATTTGATGATCCATAACAAGTAAATATTTTCTGTGCTGTCCAATCACTAGCTGAATGTCAACAAATGTGGGAGAAGCCAGTCACGCCCCCCACACATAAGTTACCGACAAATTAGTGACAAGAAAAATATCGTTATCGAGGCATTGGATGCTGTTACAGAGTATCGCATTTTTTTCAGATATCGTGCAGCCCTAATGGAAATCTCAATTTTAGCCAAAAAAAAAGATTAAAAAAAATAATTAAACTTCCTGTCCTGAGTGAAAATAGGGAACATGTGGAACAATTTGGTCACTTCTAACTTAAAGCACTCAATGATCCCCAAGGCAAAGCTGAGCTAAACTAATGCTAACGAGTTGGTGCCCCGCGGACCCCATACCCTCACAGCTTGTGATGGGGTTAATTTATAATGCAAGAGCTATTTTTCAGTGGTAATGAAGGAATGGTCCCCAGGTATGCTATGAGTTGCAGATCAACTAGTTGCACAGGCGAGAGAGAGAGAGAGAGAGAGAGAGAGAGAGAGAGAGAGAGCGCTACTAGCTCAAAAGCGCTCACTTGAAAAAAATTAAAAAGCAACACGGGAGCAGTGTGCGGACATATTTGTTTCTACAGTATTCTGGCCTTTTGTCATGCACCTGCATCTTGGATGTGCACACCACTAACCTACTGCTGTCTGGTATATAAAATATTGGCTGGAGGGTTGTGTGCGTGTGCGTGTTGCATGCATACCTCAGAGGCCAGCCACATACTTATGGAGAGTTGTCACAAACTTCCTCCAGAACAGAGCAGAGGACGGGACACGACACTCAGTGAGTGCGTCTTAATATGCGACCTTGCCTCCTCCACTTGCTTCTCGTCATGATGACATCACTGACAACAGCATTATATTTCAATATCTTGCAAAAGCTAAATTGTAGAGTCTTTTTCTCATTTGCAATTGGGATGGTGAATGAAAAACAGTCCCTCAAAAGTTGTTGTGGCTAGGCTGACAGCTGGGAAACTTAATCATTTTCTCCACAGAGGAGGGACCAGGAGGTGGGGTGAGGAGACAAGCGCAAGTGGAGGAGGCAAGGTCGCATATTGTAACGCACTCTGAGGCTGCAGGCTTATACATACCTGAATTAATGTAGCCTGGGATTTACCATGCTGCTTTGCGCGATCTTTCAGATCTGAAAGACAGCATGGATTTCCCCCTAAAGCTGGCTCTACAGCCCCCCAGGGGATATTTAGAAAAATACAGCTGAGAGGGGGAGGTGCTTACTTAGTTGCCAGTGGTGGGGCATTATTGGTTGATTGTATTTTTTTTACTACTAATGGGGGCGTTTGGCTGGCTTATGATGAGGTCAAGGGGGCGTTGCCTGGCTTATGATGAGGTGATGGGGGCGTTGGCTGGCTTATGATGAGGTGATGGGGGCGTTGGCTGGCTTATGATGAGGTCAAGGGGGCGTTTATTCCTAAAAAGGTGGAGAGCATCTGGGTTGGGTATTACAGGCCTTAGACCTGTGTGTGTTTGTGTGTGTGTGTGTGCGTGTGAGTGTGTGTGCGTGTGTGTGTGTGTGTGTGTGTGTGTGTGT